>NW_009709033.1:0-6565 GCF_000703405.1 Apaloderma vittatum
AGCAGGTCCGGGTCCACCAAGGAGAGAATATCGGGATCCTCCAAGAGACTCCTTGAGAGCGAGGAGCACCCCAAGTCGCTGTCCTCAAAGAGCAGCAACAAGGAGTCCCGGTCAGCCAAAGCGCACAAGGAAAAATCCAGGAAGGATCGGGAACTCAAGTCCAGCCACAAAGAGCGCAGTAAAAGCCATCGGAAAAGGGATGCTCCGAAAAGCTACAAAACAATTGACAGTCCGAAGCGGAAATCCAGAAGTCCTCACAGAAAATGGTCCGACAGCCCTAAATTGGACGACAGCCCCTCAGGAGCCTCCTACATCCAGGAGTATGACCTCAGCCCTCCCCGCTCTCACACGTCCAGTAACTACGATCCCTACAGGAAGAGCCCCGGGGGCTCCTCGCGCCGGCAGTCGATCAGCCCACCCTACAAGGAGCCCGTGGCTTACCAGTCGAACACTCGCTCGCCCAGCCCCTACAGCCGGCGGCAGAGGTCCATCAGCCCCTACAACAGGAGACGCTCCTCGAGCTACGAGAGGGGCAGTGGCTCGTACAGCGGGAGGTCACCCAGCCCTTACGGCCGACGGCGCTCGAGCAGCCCCTTCGCCGCGAAGCGGTCCGTGAGCCGAAGCCCCATTGCCAGGTGCGTGCTCTCCGTGTTGCCTCACAGCCCCTGGGGACTTGGCCAGGGGTGGTGGGGGAGGCTGTGGGCACAGAGGGAGGTTTAACCCCCTTCCTCATCTCAGAGGGTCCCAGATCACTGGCTGCCTGATTGGGCTGCAGGGTGGTTTGTGTGGAATTTCTTCGGTTGGGGTGGTGGCAATTCCCTTTTGAATGGTGTTCACACTTTGGGAAACACCTCCCTGGCTGGCGCTCGGCAGCGTCCATGTTGGCTCTCACCGAGAGGCCTCAGGCTGAACGAGCTCCTGGGATTAAATTACAGCCACCTCTGGAGGTGGCCTCCACAGAAGGGCCCAGGCTCCTGGGGAGGGTTGTGCTCTGAAGGGAGACGGAGCCGTTCGGCTCTTGAGCGGGATCTAATGCACTGACCTGGTGAGAAGTTCAGCCCGGGAGAGTGTTTTCAGCTGTTTCTGGAAGCCTTTATCTGTTTACTATGTGTGGAAACTTGATCAAGCTTTTCAGGAGGGTGCCTTGTTTTGAGTGTATTTTGCTCTTTCTGAACTAACTTGTCTTTTCTTGTTCCTTCAGTTAGGGATGACCACACGTAAACTCCATCTTTCTAACCTGAACTTTTCTTTTTTCAGTTCTAGAGTTTCTTGTGTCCGTTCTGAAATCAGGGCATTCTGGAAGGGCAAGTAGGAACCAGCTGTATTCTGGCTTAACTATAATTTTCTCTTCTTTTTCTTTAGTCAGTAACCTTGCTGCAGAAGGAAACTATTATTAGAAGGTAGTTCTGTGTGTTTTGTTTCAGACGATTGTTAATCAGCACAAGTATCTAGTCTAACGTTGATTCTTTTTTTTTTTCCTAGCTTCAGCTTATGTTAAGTGAGTTTCCAGTTGTCACCCTGGGTGCTGGGGAGCTTTGGTTGTAGCTCCATGGCAATTAAGATGTGACCTGGAATGTAATTGCCATAGAAATGCTCTGTACTGTTGTGAGCCGTGCTGCATCCTCTGGTCCAAACAGGAGCTGTGAGGGAAGTGGCTGCCTCCAGAGCGGATTTCTCTGATCAGCAGTTCCCAGAGGACTCGGGGCTTTTGGAATTCAGCTCTTTGTTACTACAGCTCTTCTCTTAAATTCAGGAATACTGTCTTCCATAGTGGCTTTGAAATAGTGCCTTTGTCCTTGCTGGGAGAGAGGTGTATCGGCTTTAGCACCCTGGAAGCTGTTACATAAAATCTACTTACTCCACTGTGAAAATTTCCCTCAGACTCTTTCTCCTCTGCCCTGTTTTCTCAGTGCACACCTGAGAGGTTCTGAGGGATAGTCCTTGGTGTTTTTCTTCTCCCTCCCCACAATCCTTTCTGCGCTGGTGGCACTGAGCTTGCACATTATTTGCTAAAACTTTTGGAAGAGTGAGAATACAGGAGTAGAAAACGTACGTATGCTTCGTGATATAGTTGTGCGTAGGAGCACCGGTTAAATGTCCATGTTCAGCTCTAAGCAGGGAGAAACCACGTGGAGATGGGAGTGGTATACAGGAGTAGGTTTTTTTTCCTCCCGGGTTACTCCACTTCCCAGGCAAACCTGAAGCTTTTTGTTCTGCAAATGGCTGGTTTCTTCAGACTTGAGAAATCAAGCAGTTATCTCCTCCTGATCTCAGTGACGGGAGCAACTTTGAAGCACTCTGTGTTGCTTTCCTGAATTTCTGTAACCACGTAAGAAACTTTTTAAGGGCATCTTTGACTCACTGACAAAATGCTAGACCCCAAACAAAAAGAGATTCCAAAGGTTACTTACTGTTTACGCTCAGCTCGTACTGAATCTTTTGAATTTCTGGCTTCAGTTGACAACCTGCTACTCTTCTCTCTTTTCTGAGCAGAGAGCTTAACGTGTGGTATATTCTTTTAAAACATGGATCACACCTTCAGAAAAACATCTGCCTCAGGTGACTCTGCTAAAAGGGATGGAGGGAATCGAATGTGTTTTCTATAGGCAAATTGTAAGTCGTTGCTGGTTTTGCTTCCCTGAGCTCACAGCCTGTGCGGGTGAGGCAGTCGGTGTAAGTTCGTGGTCCAGCGTCTGCTCCAGAAGCGCGAGGTGGGCCTGCCCCTCCGGGACAGCCAGGCAGGAGCTCACCTGAGGGCGCGATTGGCTGAGCCCTCCTCGCCAGCCTCACCAAAACCAGCTTGGGGTGATCCCCTCCAGGTGAGGGTGTAAACGGGGGCAGCTGACTTGGCACCAGAGCTGCTGGGGAGCGGCTGTGTGATCTCTTCTGCCGAAGGGCAGGAACACTTTGAGAGAGAAAACGTCTCTAATTGGCACACTCGCTCAGGTGCTGAACATCTGACTGTGCCTTCGGTTCTGCCGAGGAGGTAACGCAGGCTTTTCTGGGACACTGAGTTATTTCCACTGTCTGACAGTACAGGTTGGTGGGGTTTTTTTTAAGTGCATTCTGTGTTTTCTTTAATCTCCACATCCAAAATATGGTGTTAGGAAACTGATTCAACGTGCTGCGCCACTTGGAGAAAATAGGGAATGTTTGCATTTCAAATGGCTGTTTCAAATTGGGCGGAAACGAGGCTGATTTGGGCAGTGGGGAAAATAGCAGATGTGCCTTGTAGCAACTGTTGTCATTGCAGTTAAAACTAGGGGAAAGCATTCCAGAGTCCTTCAGCTTGCTGAAGGTGGGTTGTGCTCGGTACTAAGTGTGAGCCTGGGCACGTGCGGTAATATTGGCCGCTGTTATGCAGATTCTTGCCAAAAGGTCGTTGGGCATTCGTGAAAAAGAAAGGCTGGCCTTCTGCTGGAGGTTGTTTCCTGAGCAGTTGGAGTGTGGGGCGTGTGGTCAGGCTTCCCAGGTGTTGGTTTCCACATTACTCTTAACTTCCGTTGTGCCTCGAGTTGTTTTAATGTCGGTGGATGTTCTTGTGAGTTTGTAAAGTGGATGATATGGAAGTACTTGGATGTGGGGCTTTGTTCTGCCACCTGATTCAGGGCACTTCTGCTAACGGCTGTCGGCTGTGGTGGTTGTGCAGCGCGAGGAGGTCTGGAGGGCTCTAGCATTCCCTCCTCCAAAGACTGTTCTAATCTTCCGATAGTATCAATTTAATCAATCTAGTAACCTGTTTGGAGTTGGATTTTCCGATGAGCTGTCACCTCTGACTTCTTCACGTTAATTCACAGTTGTGGTGGTTAGTATCCTGAATTTCTAGTTTCCAGTGCTAGAGAGACAACGAGGTGTAGGTAACCCCTGAGTATTTTTATCCAGAAAAAGAACTGCCCCCCCATCCCCGATAGCCTTAGCAAAGCA
The DNA here is from genome assembly GCF_000703405.1 of Apaloderma vittatum. Taxonomy (NCBI): domain Eukaryota; kingdom Metazoa; phylum Chordata; class Aves; order Trogoniformes; family Trogonidae; genus Apaloderma; species Apaloderma vittatum. Next base: position 3,925 of record NW_009709033.1, read on the forward strand.
AGTGTTGCCTTAACTCTTGCTAAGGGTGAAAGAGGGGAAAGTGTGAGCAACTGGCTGTGGGCAAGGCCACGAAAACACCGTTCCAGAGGATGGAAAGAGTCTCTGCAAAAAGCAAGATCTGCTTGTGCGTCTTCTATCTTGTTGCATCTTATCTGAGATATCCAGCGGTGATAACAGCAAGTGGTGCTGTGGGTGACTGCCCCGCAGCAGGTGCTGTGGTGGCGTGAGGGCTGCCGGTGGTCTGACGCTAGATGTGCCGTGGAGTGCTCTGTTACTGGTTGCGTTGCAGGAGCAGGGAAAACAGACACGCTTCTGGATGCTGGTGCCTTTTTCAGGCAGCTGTAAACATCAAGCTGGAAAATGGGCTTAGAAACAACAGGTCTTTGTATAGTAACTATAGGTAATTACTGTTCGACAGCTGAAGAGGAAAAGCCTGAGAGCGGTGCCTGTGGAGTGGAGGGGAGTGCCGGGAGGGAGGAGGTGGATTTAGTGCTGGTGGAGCCGAGGAACACGCGTATTTGCTGATGGATGGTTGCGGTTCCACGCTGCAGCTTCTTCCGCAGCCGCCCTCGCGTGAGGGGGTCCTGTGTGCGCGCGCCTCGCTCATGTCCGTGCCGGTGTCTTTGGTGGCCGGGTCTCTGATGTGCTGCTAGAAATAAGGTAAAACTTGCCTTTCGGAGAAGTTTCGATCGGATCTGCTGAGGGATGTTTCTGAGAATGTTGCTTCGCTGGGGGGGAACCCTGCAGAGGGTGGGAGAAAGGGGAGCAGGAAACAGAGTATTGCAGCATCTTAAACAATTATCCTGAAAGAATCGTTAAAGGGAATGCTAACCCCAAAACTATTTGTGGTTGCAGTAAACCTGTATCCTACAGAATTTATTAGGAATGTTTTTCTTTGCCGGCGAATGTCTCTGAGCACAGTGAAAACAAAGCAGCTTTTCCGGCTCCTGGCGGAAAGGGTAAACTGTGGCCACGACTGTTACTTGATTAAGCAGAAACCGTGGAAAAAGAGACAATCCCGAGGCAGCATTCCTCTTTACAGCCCAGCGTGATGAAGAGGCAAATAGCTGAGTGACTTGACATGACGCTTCTTTTCTCCTTCTGGTTGTACATTTATTTTGTAAGTCTAAAGGTAAGGACTGCCTACAGACGTGGTGTTCTTTGATCACTGTCAGCCACAGGGTTTGGGCTTGTGCTTGCTGGTGAGAGGGCAGAACGTTTGTGCCTGGAGCAGCAAGGGAAGAGGGTTCTGTTAAATTGTGCCGTCGCAGCTGCCTCCATCCTTGGAGGTGCTGGTGGTGTCTAGCGAGGAGCTTGGCATTAGTCTGTCTGAGTGCTCTGGTTTGTTTTCCAAACATTTATTTCCTCAGAGAAATATGAATTCGTGTAGCACCATAAACAGTTTAGACCTTGGTGTTAACTACCTTCTGAGCCAGCACCTCCTGTATTTAAACCTGCGTGCTGTTAGGTGTTTTTATATCCACTGTGGAACTGTATTTTGAGAGAACGCCTTGTTTTCAAAGCTAGATACGTTCCGAGTAATAAATCACAAAAAGTAAACCTTGAACATAGCTTCTCTTACAACATTCACAGGGTCTGATCGCCACGTTTCTTCTTTTTCTGTTGGCTCACAGAGCTTCTAGCCCTAGATCTGCTGTCTTATAACCTGCAAAATCCTCCTTCCTCCCCACGTGGAGGAAATGGTTCTGTCTTGTCAGCGATTTTGACATGGACACTGGAAGTACCAGTTTCCGGTTCCATTTTATTTTCTATCTTGTTTCCACATTGGTCTCCTCTGAGCCTGTGGTTACGGCTGCCTTCTGACCAGGTTCACACGGTGCGTTCCCTGACGGTGTGAGGGGTTTCCTGCCTTGTTGGTTTTTTTATTTCTCCGTATATATCTGATGTAGAGCCCGCTTATTGTACAGGAAGACTGAGAATCTCTGGACATACCTCAAATGGAATTAAAATTCCTGGGTTTGTTGGTTTTTGGTTTTTTTCTTCTCCTGAATCACAGTATGCAAATTTGAGTTCTGATGGTAGTAAAAGAACCAGGGGGAAAAATTAGCTTGAAGTGAGATGTTTCCTGAGGCGCCATTCCCGTGAGGGCAGTCATATTTTATCCGTTGTTTCCTTTAAAGTCGTACATAATTACTGTGAAAGATCCGTACACTGCCAGCTCATCCTCTCGGCTGAAGTCTTCCGTTCAGCGTGTGCATCCGTGATCTCGTCTATACCTGAAGCTTGTCCGGTCTTGATCCTTCGTTTCTGTCGGAATGGCGTGACGTGGGGAGGGAGCCCTGACGTTGGAAAGCTGAATGATGACCTGAAATCTGCACTGCTCGAGTCACTAAGCTTGTTTTGGTAGCTTTAATCTCTCCTGACAGGAGTTATGGACTCTCTGAACTTGGTTGGCAAACAATGGGTTCCTGTTCTTTTCAGAGAGAGCTGCTGGTGTTGGTGAGTAGCTCGGAGGTTGGGAGATGCTGCGTTTCATTTGTCTTCTCCCCATTCTCTCCACAGGAAATCGGTGAAGTCCCGAAGCCGAAGTCCTGGCTATTCCAGACACTCATCATCTCACAGCAAAAAGCAGAGGTCTGGGTCGCGCAGTCGCCATTCCAGTATATCGCCGACGAGGCTC
>NW_009709033.1:6593-20847 GCF_000703405.1 Apaloderma vittatum
AGAAAAAGGAGCGAGCAGCGGCGGCGGCAGCTGCGGCCAAGGTGGACGGGAAGGAGGCGAAGGGCTCCCCTGTTTTCCTCTCGAGGAAAGAGAACAGCCTGGCTGAACTGAAGGAGTCTGGAACGGAATCGAAAAAGGTCATCAAAACTGTTAAATCTGAAAAATCGTCCTCAGACACGGAATTAGTTAATTTACTGTATACGAACGCAGAGACTAAAGCCCCCGCGGAGACGACAAAAATCAAGGCGGAGGAAAACTCCGAGAGGAAACATCCTGCTCCGGTTCGAGATTCGAAACAGACGGGAACAAAAGACTTGAAGCCTGTAGCGGCGGTAGAGGACCTCCTGTCTCCAAAAGAGACAGACACAGCAGAGAAGGAGGTTCCACCCCCGTTGCCCTCAATAAAATCGCCTCCTCCACCTCTGCCAACGACCACGCCGCCGCCTCCGACTCCGCCGCTGCCGCCTTTGCCTCCGTCACCTGCTGTTCCGCCTTTGCCGCCATCCCAAGCGACTCCCGTTCAGGTCCCTCCTTCAGCCCCAACGTCTTTGCCATCTTCTTCCCACCCAAGGACGTCTACTTTATCCTCTCAGGTGAACTCTCAGTCCTCTGTCCAAGTCGCTGCAAAAACACAAGTGTCTGTGACGGCTGCTATCCCGCACCTGAAAACTTCAACGTTGCCTCCGCTTCCGCTCCCCCCTATTTTAGTTGGGGAAGATGACTTGGATAGGTAAGGTCACGCCAGAGCCTCCCGTTTGCATTTAAAAGCAAAGCCTTGAAACGTTTTGGTTGGTTGGACAGTTGCCGTAGCTGGTCTTGCCGAGCGCACCAAGGACTTTGCCCCGGGTGTAAGTGCCACCTCGCGTGGCCAGTCCTGATTTGGGCCTTGCCAGTTTTCAGGCGGAGGTTTGTGCTCCTGTGCAGGTGGTTACGTCTTGTCTCAATGAGGAAGGGAGATTTGGCTGCTGGTTTAATGCTCCGGTCATATTTATTACAGTAACAAAACGGGGATCCAGAATTATGTGCCCCTTTGCATTGCAGCCGTTCACAGGAACTTATTTTGAGATTGCTTTTTCATTTAATTCCTCTAAAACCTATGCCTAGCAGTTCCAACACAGGAACACAGACCAGAGCTAGTTCTGTTCCAAACTCATCGAACCTACGGGCAGTGCCCGCCTGTACGGAATGGCATCGGTTTAACTGAAGTATTGTCTTTGTTAATGAATCATTAATGCCATACTTATTGATTGAGAAGCAGGCATTGTTTGTCTGAGAGAGTTTGAAAGTGGAAGAACGAACCTTTCTGCTTCCCCTCGTTTCTAATCCGAACATGCGAACTTAATTCTCTCCTGTAATTGTGGCTCTCTCTGCTCACGGTCTTGGCTTCTAATTCGAACTTGTCCAAAAAACCTTATCGTGGGCGATTTGGTTTTGGTGGGGGGGTAACAGAGCAGGATATCCAAAATGGAGATGGAGAAGAAGAAAATCTTTTTTTCTTTTTGTAGCTGTCACTATGTTGTGGTGCTGCTAACAAGGTCATCACTGATATTTTGGGGTTTTTTCTACTCGATCTGCTTAGCCTGTAGCACCCTAACAACTCTGATATCTTTCCAGCCATAGCTAAAGATGTACCAGGTATCTCATCAGTCAGTAAAACGTGGTTTTTTAATGGTCTTACACAAGGGTTATGACTGATGCAGTTACCCTGTGGTTGAAGTGAACACAGTATATTCCGATTCATTTAATTGATTTACATGGTTTGTCCTGGTATTGGTGTAAATTAGGGCAACATTGTCGCTGCGATCAACGTAAAAGTTAGGCTTGTGCCTGTTTGTGTTGCCCTTCCTAGGCTGTGTGATGCTGTTCAGCAAATATCCACTTAGTTCCAACGTGCCTGTGATGAGCAGCAGCTTTTAACAGATTGCGGATGTTTCCCTGCTCATATGCCAGTCTAAGCAAGATCCTGCTGCCGTGGTCCCTGGTTTCCAAACACAGAAGTTGGATTGCAAATACTGGCTTTTATTTTTTAGCCACTCGCACCTAGAGCTCTTTTTTAGCACCCAGGTGTGGCTCAGTTTTGTAAAAGCGTGTTTTGTCTTTGCCATCACTATGAACTTAGGAGTGTGGGCGCTAATACGCTGGTTGCTAAGCTTAGTGAGTGGATTTACAGTGACTTTTTTTTTCCCCCGATAAAAGGACGGGAAATCCTGCTTCGTTTTGCTCAGTCTAGTGGCAGTTGCCTGTGGCACCGACTGCGTGCAGAAGCTCGCTCTTAATTGACTGCCTTCGTATTTTTGAACAAGACTTTTCTTAGATAGACTTTTAGTTTCATACGCCGAGACTGGGAGAACGCTCCAGCTCCAAGACAGGCGTAAATGTAGGATTTGGAAACGTGCTTTGAAGCGTCCGCGCACAAAATATACCTCGTTCAGTAAGAGACCCTTTAACCTTTCTTGATGCTTGCCGGGCTCTTGACACTTACCGTCTGTCCGTAATGCTTTTCGACTTGGCAGCAGTTGAGGTGCTCTGTGGTGTGGCGGGAGGTGGGGAGAAGCTGCGTGGAAGCAAGCGGTGCAGACTTCGTACGCGTTTGACGCTGCTCTCGGAAGCTTCGTGGCTTGCAGAGGTTCCTGGGAGCATCTGGCTGGCTGTTCACAGCCCCAGCGGTGAAAAAAGTGACCCTGACTGATTGTATTCCTGCTCTTTTTGGGGAGAAGTGGATTTGGGAAGTCTTTGTTAGGTGGTTGGTGTTTGCAGTTTGCCATCTTTTTCTGCTTGCTCAACTCTGAAGGATCTGCTCGACTTTCTCACTTGCAGAAAGCCCCCGACGCTCTGGGGGTGCCTGAAGTCCCAGTAACCGTCTCACAGAAGTAGAGCTGATATGCAAATAGATGGCCTGAGCTGTGGGGAACTGAGCACAACCATGTGTGTCAGCGAGGAAAGGGTGACTCTTTGGTAAGAGGGAGAGAAAGGACCTCCTGGGAGGCAGCGCATCTGCAGGGTAAACCAGGTCAGAGCAGAGTCTCTTCCCCCAACGTGTGGTTGTGGGTCCTGGCTGACTCGATCCCACGGTGAAGAACCTCTTCTGAGGTTTCACTTGGGCTCAGTCTTGGTGACGTGATCTGACTGGGTGTCATCCTGCGTGGCGAGGATGTGCAGCGAGTGGGGGCCGAGCTTCAGGCCGTGCAGCTCGTCTGCTCCTGGCATTTCTAGGATAAGGTGCCGCTGGGACTCGGGTGTCAGTGCGCGCTTTCCTCCAGAGCTCTGGGCTGTTGCGATGGGCGATTAGTTCTGCAGCTGCCTGGTGACTTCTTAGCGGCGGGGTGAGGTTGCTCACCCATCTTCTACAGAAGGTGTCCGAGCTCGGTGCCAGAACAGTGTCCTTCCTTGTCTTGCCGGTTTCTTAACTGCATTTCATGGGATATTGTCGCGTGGGTTAGGCGGCCTCTAATAAAATTGGGGAAATGACCTGCCTCCATCCCTTGGTTTATGCAGAGTTCTCTGCGCTGAGGTGTTAGACCTGGTGGTGCTGACAAACAGCATTGGCAGTTTTGGGGAGTTTTTTTACCTTTTTTAAAAGGGTCAGCTTTTCATTTCTCAGCAATTTTTACAAGTTCGAGCTACACTGCAGTCCTTGCTAAGAAGTTAAAAGTTACTTACGTAGAGGGATTGAATTCTAGGTTCGTATTTATAGTGGTCCTTATCCAGTCATACGTTTAATTTCATTATGATAAATGGGCTAAATAGAGGAAGTAGGGGTCGGAAAGTGGGTGCTGGCTGATAACCTGAACTGTCCTACAGGAAACTCAGAATAATCACTCAGTTGTGCAAATTGTGCAAAGTCTAGTTGCAAGAGTTGTGTGTGTATTTGAAGCTGGCGCACTCAAACCTGACACTTTTCCCTCCTGAAGTATTATCGCTGTAAGATGTGAGGCTGTTCTGTTTTATACCTGGCAATGCTAATTCTGACACTTAAACTTGGGCTCCTAACTTTGCGTGCTGGGATAGAGAGCTGTTGTCCTGCAGTAGGCTTTTTTTTTCCATTTGTTAACTGACTGTTAAGTCTGACTTTTGTATTGTATTAACTTTTCGGAGTTTAGTCCTAAAGAGATTCTTCCTCCAAAACCTGTGAAGAAAGATAGAGAGCAGAGACCACGACACTTACTCACGGACCTCCCGCTCCCTCCAGAGCTCCCTGGGGGGGACCCATCTCCTCCTGACTCCCCGGAACCAAAGGCAGCCACACCACCTCAGCAACCCTTCAAAAAGAGACCAAAGTAAGGCTGGTGTTTTGTTTTGTTTTTTTTTTTTGACTTTCTGGAGTTGTTGGGTTTGCTCTTTCTTCACGCAGATGTTGGTCAAGGTTTCTGAAGCTTTAGGCCTCTGTGTTGAAATTGAATCTGGCAGCTCCCTCAGCTCCCAGCAGCCTCTCCCCTCTAATAAATGGGGAGAACACTTAACGTGCGCTTACCTGCAAATCTTTACCCAGATGTAGTTCAGACTCAAGTGAGTGCTGTCTTTATTGAGGGAAGTGAAATGTGGAGAAACCAAGCTCATATTTCTTGTGTGCTAGCTGCACTTCCTTGTAAATAAAAACCAAATATCCAGTGTTTTTGCAGAAGATTGTGGACACTGATTTTTATCCTACTGTAGTATAATTCTTTGCTATTTTTTGAAGATACTGGTTTGGTTCTCTTTCAAGCTACCCTCAGTTAAAAGCATATCTTGACATCTTTGTAGAAATCAATGTAGCTAACTGCGTGCCCTAGGTAGGCTATAGCAAAATGCTATTTGAGGAGGAATTGGGGTGGCATAAACTCTTATTTCGCTTGTCTTCCCCGTGCTTTGCACTCCTTACTTGCCCAGGAGGAATTGCCCGTTAGCCGTACACAGCTGATAAATGCGTAACCGAAGCGCAGAGATCTGATAGCGGAGCCTTCTGGCCAAAGCGTTTTGATATCGTGAGTTAGGCAGAAGGATAATATTGGGGTACAGCAGTGCCCAGGGCTGGAGGAGTTGGGATTATGTAGCACAACTCATTAAGCTCCTCCGCTGTTAGGAGTGTAAAGACAGGGTGCTTTTTGGTTTTGGGGTACAGCTTAAAACAGTCGGGTGATGTTTGTTCCGAGGCAGAGCCCTGGGGTATCTGACAGCTCTCTTCCTTCTTCCAGAATCTGTTGTCCTCGGTATGGGGAGAGGAGGCAGACGGAGAGCGACTGGGGGAAGCGCTGCGTGGACAAGTTCGATATCATCGGGATTATTGGAGAAGGGACGTACGGGCAGGTGTACAAAGCCAAGGACAAGGACACAGGTAAGGATCCGGGTGGCTCCTTCAAGACCTGGTTACCGTGGGTGTGCTCAAAACCCAACGCTGCGTCAGTGGTGTTGCTGGTTAATCACGAATAAATACCTGTAGAACTAGAAATGGCTCCAGCTCTGGAATATGCATTTACATCGTGTGTTTCCAAAAAAGGCAAAAGAACAGGCTCTGAAATCCTGGTAATGGCACATGAGTGCCTGGCTGCTGGCTCCCGTGCCGCTGTCAGACTGTGGGAACGTTCTGTCACAGCTTGTGAAGGGCACCGCCGTGGTTTCTGGGGCAAACTGGCGCTCACCTGCGGAAGCAGGTTAGGAGGAGCACTGCCCTCACCTGCCTTGAGTTCTTGGTGTGATAGCTTCTGCCAGAGCGGTTTAACAAAAATTAGCGGGTGGTAACTAAAGCTGCCTCTGCTCTCGATGTTGACTGGGCTCGAAGCTCCTTTCACCTTCCCCCTGAAGCCTGCGGAGCTGTCGGCCGCGGCGTGGCAGGGGCTTTGACGCTGGCTTCTTCTGGCAGGTGAATTGGTGGCTCTCAAGAAGGTGCGGCTGGACAACGAGAAGGAAGGCTTCCCCATCACGGCGATCCGCGAGATCAAAATCCTCCGGCAGCTGATCCACCGCAGTGTTGTTAACATGAAGGAGATCGTCACGGACAAACAAGATGCACTGGATTTCAAGAAGGACAAAGGTAGTAGTTGCCGCTGGGTGTGGTTTGGGTTAGCCAAAGAGGTGATGCAACTCCACTTGTTTATTCTTTGTTGTAAAACTAAAAAATCTAAACTCTGGTGGAGATTTCCTCTTTTTTTGTTTTTTTTTGTTTGTTTTTTTTTGCATTCCCCCTTGATGCATAGTTCCAGCAAGTTTGGCAGCTGGATTTGGCCTCACATCGAAGGATAGGGGCCAGTTAGAATGAGATGTCGCACTGCGGAGCAGAAGTAAACAGGCCTTGAAAGGTTACGTTGTATTCCTGTAGAGTCACAAAAGAGCAATCTTTAAAAAAAACCAAAAACCTTTATAGGGTCACTTTTAACACCGACTAATAGAAACATACTTAGTGCGAGAAGTTTTGTGTCACTGTGGAAGGAGGGTGTTCTAGCATCACTCTGGCTTTTGTCTGGGGCCTTCTCTTCCGTGGGTGAGAAGGGAACAGCACACACATCGGTTTGAGCTGAGCACAGCAGTGGTCTTTTCAACAAACGAGCTTGAAAGGGAAAAAACAAACAGACAGGTAAACGTGACCAGGATTTCAAAGGAATTTATTTGGGAGTATATTTTGATTTCAGGTGTCAGCTTGATGCATTAGAGGGGCTACTTAATTGTTTTGGGTTTTTTCTGCCTTTGAGTTAAAAAAAAGAAAAAATTCTAGGATGCCCAGTAAGCCCTAAACATCATGAGACTGTGCTAAAGAAAACGCCAGCAGAACGATCTGGAAAAAAAAGAACTACTTCAACAACTGAATCTGCTTTCATTCCTCCTTTCTCGCTCCTCTGTTGTTTTAAACCATTCCTCTCTTTGTTACCCCAGGTGCCTTTTACCTGGTGTTTGAGTACATGGACCATGACCTAATGGGGCTGCTAGAATCCGGCTTGGTACATTTCTCAGAGGACCATATCAAGTCTTTCATGAAACAGTTAATGGAAGGTCTGGATTACTGTCACAAAAAGAATTTCCTTCATCGGGACATTAAGTGCTCCAACATCCTATTGAACAACAGGTAACCTCGGAGCAGAGACACTTCTGTCCAAGCTCTGCCCTGGCTTTGGCTGAGAGCGCAGCGTTGTCTGTGCCTCGAGGGGCAGGAGGTGTTGCTCTGCTGCGGGGAGAACAACCCCACGCGTTTCCACTTGCGTGGCGATGGTTGTGACGAAGCGGTGGCTTTCCTGGGTGCTGCTGCTGGCTGAGCACAGCTCCTGCTGCGGGGCTGAGCTGCCCCAGCGCCCCAGGGAGGCGCTCGCTGTTAGCAGCTGTCCCTCCACGTGAGGCCCTCTGCTCCCCGCTCTGCCGCTCCTCACAGATAAATTCCTTTCATGCTGACTTGAAGTAAATGGGTCTCTCTGCGTGTACTTGGTCTCCATGGTGTTTTGGCAAAAATGCCGTTTATTGGAAGCGCTCGTATGCAGAGAAACCATTGCGGGTTAAGGTAGGAAGCAGCAGTTCTCCACGATGCGCTCTCTACTCTAGATAGCGATGGTTGGCGGTAACGTAGTTCATCACAGAGCACGTAACAATTATCCCTTTGCTGTAATTTTTTGATCTTTATCTGGGTACCCATAAGAAAACTTCAAGCCTGTGAGAATAACATTGTTCCTAAGTGCGTCTGCGTGTCTGGATAGCCATCTGAAATATTTCTCAGGGACACTGGCCTGTCGGGAGGGGATTGTCATAGAGATGAGACAGAATTGTTGCTACTGCTGTTGTTGTTTCATTTCATTGAAGCATTAAATAGGGTCTGGAAAATTAAGACTGGCATATCCAAAAGTCATTACTGCCAACGTTGCTTTGTTAGGCCTTTCTGCTACATGGGGGGGATTTTCTTATTTTTCCCTGCTTGCAGCGTGCGAGCCCTGCCCTGATTCAAACCGGTGACTGTTTTTCTCTTTCAGTGGGCAAATCAAACTTGCAGATTTTGGACTTGCCCGACTCTACAGCTCAGAGGAGAGGTGAGGCATAGCGGGCTGGGGGAAGGGGGAAGGGGCTTACGCTGGTGGGATGAGCTCCTTTCTCCTTAGGATCCACATAGTCCCTTCCCTTGGAAGTCCTGGCATTGCCTGAGAACTTATTTCAGTGTAAGTGGTATGATGCAGCTCCAGCTGTTGGAAAAACGTATTCCTGGCTGGTATTAATAGCTCTTCATGAGACAAACCAGCTGAGAAGGAACCAAAACATCATCTCTGCTTGCCGTGGACCGTGTTTTGCTTGGAGATCGGTCACTCTTCAGCCATGGCAGCCTGCTGCTGCCTCTTGCAGTCTTGGGTACCACAACACTGTCTTGTGCACGCAGGCAGACCCATAAAATCTGTGATATCAGCTTTGTTTAACTCAGGCAGGTGCTGTGGAAGTCCAGGCACTTGAAAACCCACTGCTTCTACTTATGTGCTGACCTCTGCAGTTAAAAGCTAAAAAATAAAAAAGTTTGTGAGGGATTTGTGTCTCTTCTCATCAGTTTTGTTTGTGTCTTTCATTTCAGCCGTCCGTACACAAATAAAGTGATTACGTTATGGTATCGACCTCCAGAATTGCTGCTAGGTGAGGAGCGTTACACCCCGGCCATAGATGTGTGGAGCTGTGGGTAAGTGCCTGGGTTGTGTCTTTTGTCCTGGGTGGGGTGTGGACATCAGCACAGGAGTAGTTCTCGTGGAAGGTGGTCTTTGATTTGTGCTGATTTCTGAAGCTGAGTCCATTCCAGCTCGGCAGAGAGTTGTGACAGCATAAGAATGCTTCCGAAATTCTACGCTTTGAGGATGTGTCACCTACCTAGAGCTGTGCAATTTAGTAAAAACTCCCAAAATTAGACTTTTCTTGGTACTGACATGTGAGAGCGTTTCTCTCTACTTGACAATCTGACCAGCCAGCCCGTGGTAATGACGTACCACTAAGATCCAACGCGGTGACAGACTTACTCTGTACTGGTCGTAGCTTTAGTGTGTGGTTTTAATGACCTAATAGAGAGTTTTTTCTACAAGCTCTTCAGATTACTCTGTTTGTCCCTTGATAATTTCAACCAAATCTAGGAAACATTTTAAAGTAGAGATTTCAGGTTTCTAGTAGTTGTAGGGAGCCCTGTGAGCAGGAGGAGTCTGGGCAGTTCAGCCACAAAGATGGAAACTTTTCTGAGTGATTCAGAGCCAGAGTCTTGAGGATTCAGCATTCGGAAGTGGGACTGGATTTCCCAAAGTGCGTTCTTCCCCTTGTGGTTTTCGCAGGTAAACTTTCAGCAGAGCTTAGTACAACACAAAGGTTTGGTGAAAGCCAGACCCCGGTAATTACTTCTGGAAACTCCGGCCATGAGGCCCAGTTGCTGCGCAGCGTCAGGTGCCAGCCCCGTTCCAGCAGACAGGTGCCTCCAGGGGCCCACAGCTATATTTGGCACCGATTGTCACTGCTGTCGGGAGGCTTAAGAGGAGACGTTCAAGACTAAATGAGTCAGAGTTGTCCCCTCCCTCCTTCTCTTCTTTCTCTTCCAGCTGCACAAACGAGCGCGCGTGAAGCGATAGCCCGCGCTGGCGACAGCAGCCAGTAAGCTGCTGGCAGCCCAGGAGAATTGGGGCCAGCGGATAGATTCCCCCTGTAAAGCTGAAAAGATAAATGGGCTGAGTGTGGAGGAATGGGCTGCCCGGCTGTGTTTTCGTGTCGCGCTACCGACACATCCTCCTTTCCCTGCAAAGAGTTGAGGCGTGACGCCTGTGACGTGTTAGCCAGCCTGCTAGTGACACTTATTTCCCAGCTGCGTAGAATCGGTGCCTCTGTACACATAGGTTAGTTTGTCAGTTCTCAACTACAAGCCCTGATGCAAATAACTCTCCTCGGGCAAACCTGCCTCCGAACAGAAACGCTGCAGTGTTCAAACCATCATCCCAAGGGTTTGCTGTCGTGACCTCTTGCTTTTCCTCTTTCCAGCTGTATCCTCGGGGAACTGTTTACAAAGAAGCCTATTTTTCAAGCCAATCTGGAACTGGCTCAGCTTGAATTAATCAGGTAAAGGATTGCCCGTGCATGCCTATGAGAAGAGGTGCTGCAGAAACTGCTCGTGCGCACAGCTTCTGTTTTACAAGAGGACTCTTTCTCTAACCTGCCTGTGAAATAGGACTGGGAAATTGTGCACAGTTAGGCATTTAGGTGGTCACGCCTGCTGCTGAGTGTGTGGCTGCTGAGGTATGCACCCTCAGGAAACTTTCCTTGTTAGTTGAGTGCAAAATCTGCGAACGTAAATTACATCTCGTGCTGAAAATTTGTTGTGCTGGGTGGTTTATAAACTCAAGGTACACAGTTTTTTCCTCTTCTCAATACCTCCCTTTTAACCTGAGGGTTCTGGAATCTCCATTGAAGTGTGCCCACACCTAAGTTATCGGTACAAGCAGCTGCTTAGAACAGAAAGTTTTCCCCTGGGTTGGTGACTCTTGTCTGAGCTGCGATCCATCTGCTGATTCTACTCTGCTTTTCTGGTTCCCAGCCGGCTCTGCGGGAGCCCGTGCCCGGCGGTGTGGCCAGACGTCATCAAGTTGCCCTACTTCAACACTATGAAACCGAAGAAGCAATACCGAAGGCGCCTGCGTGAGGAGTTCTCCTTGTGAGTTGAAGTGGCTGCGTGGGGGTTATCGTCTTCTGTTACATTGGTGTGACTCCTCTGCTGTCCTTGGCTCTGGTCTACCTGGCAGGCCAAAGCAGGGCTTCCCCGGCTCTCCAGGAGGGCATCTCCTGTCTGGGGAAGGCTAGAATTGGGGTCACTGTCCCCTTTCTAAATACCTGATGTGCTGCAGGTGCTTTCCAGAGAGAGTTTGCTCCTGGGAAACACGCTTGACAGCGTGCTGCTCTCACAGCACTGAGCTCTCTATCTTCAGAGACGTGCTCTCTGCAGGGAGACTATAATCGCGCAATAATCTTGCGGGAAGAGTTGCACTGGTCTAGCTGATGTGATGGTGTTGGGTCATAGACTGGACTTGATGATCTCAGAGGTCTTTTTCCAGCCTCAGTAATTCTGTGACTCACAAATGTCAAAAATTAATCTGAAAAATATTACGTCTCTGCCTGGTCTGTTGACGCCTTCAAGCTGCAGCGTCATGCAGTGATAAATTTTGACGGCGTGGATTTCTCTTAGAACCGAGGCGTTTCTCTGAGAGCGGGCTTCTCCCCCTGCTCAGAACCCCCAGTAACTCAGCCCTGTTCCCCCCTCCCTGCGCAGCATTCCCTCGGCTGCTCTCGACCTGCTGGACCACATGCTCACGCTGGACCCCGGCAAGCGCTGCACAGCGGAGCAGGCCCTGCAGAGCGACTTCCTGAAGGACGTGGACCTCAGCAAGATGGCACCTCCAGAGTAAGTCCCAGCTGGCGTCCTCCGCCACAGCAGGCTCTCCACTAACGGGCACGGGGAAGGAGCCGCTGGCTTTGGGGCTTTTTTCAGTGAGAATTAAGCTCTGATTTCTGAGTCATTTTCTCGACCCCACTCTTGTGTTTTGTCGTACGAGTAGCTCTTCCTGTGCTGTCGATTTTCTGTTTGATAAGGGGCTGGTGTGGTAAAGCTCAGCTTCATGCTTGTAAAGCGCTCTAAAACTCTCTTGGAAAATAAGTGAGAGTAGCGTGTAGCATCTCCCTGTCCTCTGTCGTGGAGGGCTGGCCAGGCCTCGTTTGTGCTGCTCATTAATTGACTAGAAGAGTGGCTGCTGAACACCCTGCAGCCCTTTTCCTGAGCTCCAGTCAAGCAGATTATAAAATTACTGCGGCTGCTTTGCATGCAGGTGTGGCAGTAACTTTGGAGATTCTTGTTTCCTTCAGAGTTACTAAAGGCATCCGCTTTCTTAAAGCTCTCTGGGGCTCGTGTGTGCTGTAGCTAACCCAGGCCATTCAGGGGTGAGGTCTCAGGGCAAATTAAATGAATCACGTGTAATTACGCTGCCTTTCCAGACTGTAGGACTTGCTCAGTTTCTCAGTTCAGCAGTACAGTTGCATTCAGAGGAACATCCGTGCTTCTCTTACGGCACTAGCAATTTTCTATGGTCTTTTAGGATTAAATGGGTTTTCTTGCCACGTTTCTTAACCACCAGGTGTTCTCTTCCAGCCTTCCCCACTGGCAGGATTGCCACGAGCTGTGGAGCAAGAAACGCCGACGGCAGCGGCAAAGCGGGATTGCAGTGGAGGAGCCACCATTATCAAAAGTTTCTCGGAAAGAAACTACCTCTGTTACAAGCACAGACACTGTCAAAAACAGCAGCAGTCCTGTGCCCCCACAGCCTGCCCAGCTCAAACCAGAGGCTGGTGCTGGAGATGCAGTAGGTCAGTGTCTGGGCTGGGCTTGTGTGTTACCTCCCTGCTCCCTCTGGCCTGGGCGTGGGAAGCTGTTTTCAAGCCAGTCTGGTTCCTTCAGCCCTATTGCTACAGAAGGGGCATTCCAGAATCTTCCTATCCTGACTTTTTTTTCTTTTCCTCCTTTATTTTTTTTTTATTTGTTTCCTGGGCTGTGAAAACTATTTGCTGCAGAGCGTTCTGGCTTGTCTTCAGAAGTCGCTCGCTGATGAGCTGAGTGTGAATTTGCTCAGAGAGTTACTCTGTTGGTTCCGAAGCACCGCGCTTCCGTAGAGAGTTACAAAAAGGTGTCACTGAGTCACTCGGGCCAGCGAAGTACCAGATCGTAGGGCTGGAAGGTACAGCTGTGTGCAGGGTGTGCAGATGAGCTGAGGTTTGATCTTGTTGATCAAACTCTATAAAGATGAGGAGGCTGGTGGCTGGTGGGCTGAGCTGTACGTTACTGCACTTTGCTTGTGATGGAAAAGATCCCTTGGTCATAGAGCTCACAGGAGCAGGACTTGTGCGCTGATTCCAAAACCACGACCAACCTTTCCGTGCCTAGAAAACAGTCGAAGGGGAAGTATTTTGAACCCTGGGAATGTAGAGATGTACAAAGCTGCCTGGAAGCCTTATAAAAACCCAGATATGGGCTAAAGCTTCCTTTGTGTCCAATGTTGTGCTGACAAGTAACGAGGAAGACAGTTCTTGCCCCAGGGAATGCACAATCCGTGTGTTCAATGAAACATGGCAGATGGACAAAAGGTGGTGGTTGGATTAACAAACAGCTGAGAAAAGCGAGTGTCGCGTTCTTAGTTGCCTACCGGCGAGAGGAGCTTAATTTTAAGCTCTTAAAACCCGGCCTTTGCACCCTTCTTCCCCAGAAAGTTTGACTTACAAAGTCAGTGTCGGTGTGAAAGGCCGCCCTTGTCACTTGTCACTCCGGAGGCTCCGCTCCAGCACGATGCGGGGAGCGGGTGGTGCCACTCAGGGGTTGTGTTTTAGACTAACCTGGATACTGGCAGATCAGGACAGAGCCCTCTGTGATCCCAGGCCAGCTTTCAGCAAGCAATTGCCTTCTGCTTGTCCTAATTTCTCCTGCTGTGTCAGTGGAACACACCCTTCCTCTGTCCCAGGCAGCAGCAGCTTAGCTCCATCCTGGCAAACCTGCTCTGTGGTGTGGGGCCGAGCGCTGTCACGCTGTGGGGCTGAGCTCCCATCACACCCTGTCGCTCCTGTTGCCGGTGGACTGAGGTTTTCCGTCTGCATCAGGCGTCCTCAGGTTTGCTGCCCTGGCTGGCAGCGTGCCCAGTCACCAGCCTGATTTTTGGGATGCCCTCGGCTCGCTCCACCGAGTTACGGGGTGGTTTGGCTCAGCGGAGCAGACTGGAAGGGGTGGGTTGCGTTGGTAGATGTGGGCAGCGAAGGGTTCTGTGGGTGGCGCGGCCCCGAGCGGGTGCAGTGCGAGTGCGGTGCCACGGGGTGCTGCTGTAGGGCTGTCCAGAGCCGATCCAAGTCTGGAGGGGGCAAGAGAATGGTGGAAAACTGAGCGAAACTTCTCCTGGAATCCTCCTCAGGGAGCCTCTGTACCTTCCCAGGGACACGGAGGAGAAGTGGTTCTCAGTACGTGCAGCGTCGCGGTTGCAAACCACCGCAGTGTAGCTCTGCCTAACCCTCCCGCGATGCTTCTCACGTTCCCTTTAGGCCTTGGAGAGATCACCCAGCAGCTGAATCAGAGCGAACTCGCCGTTTTACTGAACTTGCTGCAGAGCCAGACTGATCTGAGCGTCCCACAGATGGCCCAGCTGCTGAACGTACACTCGAACCCGGAGATGCAGCAGCAGCTGGAGGCTCTCAACCAGTCCATCAACGCTCTGACAGAAGCCACGACGCAGCAGCACGAGTCTCAGGCGGCGGCAGCCGTGGGGGCAGGCCGGGG
>NW_009709033.1:20862-22667 GCF_000703405.1 Apaloderma vittatum
GAGGCCCAGCTACCGGAGGAGCAGGCGACTCCAGAAGCAGCCAGCGCTCAGGGAGATATGCAGAATGTGCTGGCTGTTCTGCTGAGTCAGCTCATGAAGAGCCAGGAGCCGGTCGTCACCCTGGAGGAGAGCAACGGGGAGAAGAGCAGCGAGCAACGGGGGCCTAGGAAAACCCCTACGATGCACCCGGAGGAAAGTACAGGTAAATAAACTTGACCGTGGCTCTGGTGAGCAAGCCGAGTGTTCCACGTGCAGCCAAGAGGAATGGGGACGTTTGGGTGTTGCGATGGGGAGGCAGGGCGGGGCGTGGACGGGAGGAGGAAAGGTGCCGGGTGCTAGAATGTCATCGGGTCTCGGGTTTCAAGACTGAGAAAGACACTGACCCACTCCCTGCGGTAAGTGCTGGACTGCTCAGGAGGTTTTAAACAGCTGCAAAAAGCCAACATTCAAAAACGCTTCCTATTCCGCTTCATGTTTGCAAAGCATCTGTGATTCATTGGTGCTCCACTGTGAATGGGTCAGTGAAAACGAAAGGTTTGGGGCAAACTGGCAGGGTCAATTCTTCCTCTAATAGCCCTAGAAATCAGGTCACCCCTTCAGGCAGTTTCTTGCACAGGATGTTGAATCTCTGTAGATTTTCCCCGTTCGTCCCAACTCTCTTGCCCCTGTTCTCTTCCTGCCCTCTCAAAACCAAGTGAGGAGATGATTTTTAGGAAGATGAGAACTGAGATAGTGGAGAGTGCTGGCAGGGAGGGGTAGGGGCAGTTGGTGCATCCAGCTTCAGTGTCCCCGCGCACACGTAGAGTTGACTTTTACAAGTCCCGAAATTCAGCGGCTTTTGAAGTCAAGCCCAACAGCTGCTTCTCATAGGACGAGTAAGAGGCGTGTTTAAAAGACCTGGTTGTAGCGGTGAACTCTCGGCGTTCTTTTTCAAAGGTGAGTGTAAATGTCTCCATGTCTTTTTGTTTCTGTTGGTTTTTTTCTGAATTATTAGCAACATCCTGTGACGACCTCACCAAATTCTAGAAGCGCCTCCTGAGTATGTCTCAGACTCTCCAGGGAGCCTCTTTTGGCCCGATACACAACTCCTCTGCAATGTAGCTGAACGTGCTGTGTTCTCGTGCCTTCAACACACCCGCCCACCACAAGCCAGTTGTGATCGTGCATTTTTTAATTTTATTTTATTCTTTTTTTTTTTTTTGCCCTAGTACTGGAAGATAACTAGGTTATTGTAGAGCAGATTCAATTAAATAACATTGTTCTCTGTTTATAATTATTTTAAATGATATGCTGTCCCCAAATCAGCTTGGCTTTAAAAATTTACCTGAAGATTGTTTTCTGAATTTAAATACAATCTAGTTTTAAAGTGGACTGACCGATACGGGTGGAGGGGTGGTCCTGGAAGACTACTGGTTTTCACAAATAAAGTTTGACCTTTTTAATAACCAGTTTGGCCAATGATTTGAGGATCTGATTCCAACAAGGCGTTCGTGGCCTCTTACATCATCGCCAGCCGTAACTTTAATCCTTTTTGTCGGGGCTCCAGTCAGTCCAGTTGTGTTGCCTCCCCCAGGAGTCAGGGCTGGGTGGGTGAGCCCGGCCTCCCCGGTTCTGCCTTTTTGGAAGGGGGTCCCCGCCTCGCCGGGCCCCTTGATTCTGTGGTGATGAAGAGTGGGAGGGGGCACAAAGGGTGGTTTTTGTTCTTGCTGGGGGGTTCCTTTCGATATGGAAATTTCAGGTCTGCTCTGGGAGGGGAGGCTGATGCGAAGGGAGCGGAGGGACAGGAGGATTTTCTTGCACCGCCT
>NW_009709034.1:0-357 GCF_000703405.1 Apaloderma vittatum
CCCCCTAGCCCCCAACCCCTCCATCCCCAGCAATACCTGCAGTGCACGATAATAGGGCAGGAGCGACCCCGGTAGCATTTGTTCACCTTCCTGCAAGGACAAGAGGGAGCAGGTCAGTGCCCTGCCGTGCTGGGGACAAGGTGCTCCTTGCTGTGCTGAGCTGGGGCGGGGGGTACCCCATGATGTGACCCTGCGGGGGCCAGCACACGGCTCCTCCTGCCTCCCAAGTGGTGCTGGGTGTGGGATGGGGACAGTGGGTGGAAAGGGACCAGGGCAGGGAGAGGAGCCTGGCTCTCTGCGTGCCCAGCCCAGGGAGGGGAGCAGTGGCAGGGGACCCCCAAGGAACAAGGCTGGTGC
>NW_009709034.1:398-601 GCF_000703405.1 Apaloderma vittatum
CGCGGGCACGGCTGCCAACGATCACTTTTGTGACTATGCACCTGGAGCCAGATTACTAGCTGCAAATCACAAAAATGACGCCGGCAGCTGCGAGAGAGACACGAGAGAGAGAGAGACAGAGAGAGCATGAGCGGGGGGCAGAGGAGGGCAACATGCTCAAAGACTCCCCCACTGCCCTAAGCAGTGTCCCTGTCCCCATATGG
>NW_009709034.1:641-3678 GCF_000703405.1 Apaloderma vittatum
CCACAGACCCCAAGACCCCAGCAGGTGCTGCCTGCAAACCTTGTGGGAGCAGTCCCAGCCCTACAGCCCTCTTCCTGGGCTAGGTGGGGACCCGCTGCTGGCTCTAAGGCATGGGGAGCAATGGTTACAGCTGCTCAAGGATGACTCCAGCAGTTTCTTCTTGCATCCTTGACTGGGGAAAGGGCCAGGCAGTGCTGTCTCCCATGCCAGCTTCAGGGAAGAGCACTTTCCCATACTTCTTATGAAGGCTAGAAAACCCTGGCAACCTCAGCTGGATGCTTCTTGCCTACCAAGCTCTCATCCCAAGCCAGCCAGAACCTGGTTCTCCTCCCCCTGCACCAAAGCCCCCTGTCCTTCCCCGAGCCGGTCCATGCCACAGCCCTGACCCTCCTCACACCGGCAGTGATGTCCTTGCCTAAAAGTTCCCTGCCGTGGGGCCCACCGCCGGGTCTCCAGTGGGCTGGCACAGTGCTGGGAGGACGCTCACCTGCGGAAGTCAAGGAGGGGCCGGGTGGTGGCAGGGATGCCCTCGGCCGGCCAGCTGAGAAAGTGGAACTGCGTGAGGGTGCGTGTCTCTTGCGATTGCACATTCTTCAGGTAGAAGCTGCGCACCAGGAAATCCTCGCACCAGATGTGCTCCGACACCAGGTTCACCTGCCCGAGAGAGGCAGCCAGTGGGCGTCAGCAGTGGGTAGGGGGGCTGCGCTTGGAGCAGGGGGGGCACAAAGGCTGGAGGATGCTCTTTGCCCTGGGCTACCAGCAACACTTGCCTCGTAGATGTGGTAGAGAGAGGAGCCTTCGTCCGGCCAGTAGCGGTCACACTGCTTGACACTGTCCTCAGCCAGTGGGCTCAGCATGACAATGACAGTGCAGCCGTGCTCCCACACCATCTGCGGGAAAGGCATGGGGAGTGTCACTGCTGGGTGACAGCCCAGACAGCCGCTGTGACCCATCTGGTGGGCAGCACCCAGAGGGAGCCTGATGGTCACAGCCGGGTGACACTCACCTGCCAGAAGTCAGCAATTGTGTGGGACAGGGGTCCCTGCGTGGCGATGTAGGCTGGCATCCGCGGGTCGTGCTCGATCTGGAGTGGGAAAGGGGCTGTCAGACTGCATGGGTGTCACTGGGAGGAGCAGGAGGATACTTCGGGGATGATGGGAGGGCTGGGGAGGGAGCTTGCAGGTGCCACAGCCAGGAGGGAAAGGGGTTTTAACCACATCTGGGCAACAAAGCAAGCACATTGATTGCATCTATAGCCCACAGGGATGTGCATTCAGTCCTGCTCTGTCCTAGAGTGGGATCCTGGCCTGGGATGAGCATATCATGGAGTGGAGAGGCAGGGCAGGAGCCCTTGGTGATCACTCACAATTGGACTGGCGTTGATGAAGTCGCTGCGGGACGGGTTGCTCTCGGCTTTCAGCTTGATCCGCATGTGGTCATCTGGGGAAACGGAGGCCAGGGGACATGGTGAATGCCTGGCAGAGCTAGAGGCAAGTCTGCACCATAGCCCGCCATGACCCAAGCATCCCCGCGCCCCGCAGCCCTCTGGGACCCAGTCCCTGAAGCAGGACAGCCAGGACGCTCACAGGGCACGTAGTCAGGGTTGCGATTCTTCTTAAGGTTGGCTTCGCTCTGGGCAATGGAGCAGACGCTGGGCTCAGCCTGGTAAGCGCAGAGAGCCTGCCACTCCTTGGCCAGCCGGTCCCGGTTGCGGAGGTGGTCTTCCATATAGGCCTGGGACAGAGGGGTGAGGGTCAGTCCAGAAGCTGGGAAGGGTACGTGGAGGGCCAGGAGTGGGGCTGCCACCCTGCCAGGCCAGCTCACCAGAATCATGTGTCCAGTGGATATGTCCATGTTGGATTGGACAGGCTCCTCGCACCAGGAGGGTGTGCTGCTGTGGGAGCTGGGGCTGGGCTGTGGGGCGTCGCTGAACTGGGACGAGACGCTGCTGACCCGTGAGGTCTCCGCCGGAGCCGCCGGTGCCTCGGCACGGCCAAAGAGAGACTTGGCAGCCATATGCTGGCGGCACAGCTCCTGGAGGACCCCAGCAAGAGCCCTGCCCCTCAGTCACAGTGCTGCTGTAGGACAGCCCCGAGCACCCCAAGTGATATTGATGCAGCGGTGCCGCATCCTGCAGGGTCCCACACCTTGTGGGGTCCTACCTGGTACTCAAATGTGGTGTCAGCAGCCCCCTCGGGCCCCAGGGCGGCCAGGCGCTCCTTCTCCCGCTGCTTGGCATGGCGCCGGAGGCAGAAGACTGCGGCAGCCGCGATGGTGATGCCCGCCACGCAGGCCAGCGCGATGAAGGTCAGCAGCACCGAGTGGAAGCTGTCCCCGAAGCGGGATGGGTGCGAGTAGGCAGCAGCCTCGTTTCGCTGGGGGTAGAACCAAGCAAGGGTTAAGCAGGGTGCATCTGCATGAGACTGGGGGGTTCAGAAACCCCATTCCGCACCTCATTTGGGATTGCTGGAGGCTAAAACAGAGCTAGGGCACTTGGTATTGTCTTGATTCCTCCAACACCCTCAGCTAGGGCAGAGCTGGTGTCACTTGGGGTGCTGGATGTCACTGAGGTGAGGCACAGTGCACTCACCTGTGTGTCACATGGGGCATTGCTCACCCTGGTTTTCCTGGGGCTGGAGGGGGGACAGAGCCTGCCCAAGCCCAGGCAGACACAGTCTGCTGCTCCCAGCACCCAGGGCTGCTCCCCAGTGCAGTTCCAACGTGGGCTGCTCCCCTCCAGGGCAGGCAGTAGCCCCATGGAATTTGGGTTCAATGAGCTCCTGCCCAGCTGGAGATCAGTGAGGGAAGGATTTAGCCCGAGGGGTTAATAGCAAACGATGGGCTACTGCAGGGCTGGGTCCAGGGCAGCAACCACTGCTTCCAAAGGGCTTCCCCAAATGGGGCTGGCTTTCTCCTGCAGCCACCACTCCACAGCAGGACATAGGGGTGATGTGCCAGCACTGTCAGAGGGCTGGTGCCATTCTAGCCGCAGTGGCTGGGGGGGAGGGGCCCCCCCTCCCCCCCCTCCGCTCGGGCA
>NW_009709034.1:3692-5561 GCF_000703405.1 Apaloderma vittatum
TGCCTCCAGGGCTCCTTCCCAGTGGCGGGAAGGCCAATACACGCCAGTCCCATGCTGGGATGGGATGCTTGTGAGCACTTGCTGGATGAGACCACCTCCCAAAGCCAAGACCCTCCCCAGGGCCTTGTCCCAGAGCCGCTGGTGATCAGGATGTTGCCTCCCCCTGGGGTCCTGGGGCAGCACAGGGGTGCTTAGGCATCATCATCACCAAATACCCTGTGCCCAATGAGGTATCCTAGCCCAGCATTACCTCACTGCCATGGCCTCCCATAGGCTACGAGCCTGACGAGTTTACTGAGGGAACACTGAGTCATCACCACCTACATCATCATCATCATCATTGCCTGGGGATGCCCGTGGCCCAGGGATCCCCGCTGCAACCTGTCCCCCAGCCCCAGTGCCCGGGCCCAGTCTGATGCTACCTTGGCCCAACCAACCCTGCAGCCGGGACACCCACCAGAGCCAGCACTTCCCAGCTCCCCGGGGCACTCAGATAGTCCTAAAGCCCCTGGATGTGTCAGAAGGTCTGGAGACATCAGCAGGGCTGGGGAGACAGAAGGGACCTCCCTCTTAAGACCTGCCCAGGGCCTGCTGTCTCCCTGCCTCTCTACATCTCTTCTTTCCCAAATCTTATTTAGAGCCCAGGAAGAGATGATGAAAAAGAACAGAGAAGAGGGCTCGAAAAGCTGCCTCAGCTTCCTATGAGCTCTAGCTCAGTCATCTCTGCCATCTCTCCCAGCTCCTGCCTCTTGCCACATCAAAAGGCATTGCCATAGCGACGCTCCACATGTTGCTGATGGAGACAGGCCAGGTCACCCCTTCTCCATGGCCACCTCCTCCTCTACGGTCCCCTCTTCCTTCCTCCCTGCTCCTGGCTACAGCCACTGTGCAGAAGGGTTGGAAACAGGGACCCCGGATTGGGGACATGCTACTCCACTTCCCCTCTCCAGGCTGCAAACAAAGGACCAAGGCTCAGTCCCCCATTTCCAGCCCCTGTTCCCTCCCAGGAGACTGCTCCTGGAGGCCCCCAGAGGAGCACAGGGTGGGGGTGCCCCATTGCAAGCAGATGGCTCCTGCTCCATCCCTGCCTTCAGCTGCTTTCCCATTCCCTGGGGCACGATGGCATTTTGCCTGCCGAGCTGTGCTCTCTCGTGTTCTCTGGGTACAGCCTGGCGCTGCGGGGCCCAGGCCACGGCTAAGATGGGATGCACAGGCGGGAGGCAGGTGAGGATGAGGATGAGGATGAGTCCTACGGGGTGCAGCCTGCAGCCCCCCCTGTCCTGGATGGAGTGGGGAAAGCCTCCAGAAGATCCTCCTAAACTGTCTTCAAACCGTGTGGAGCTTTTATTTTGGAAAGAGACAAACAAGGCAGTAGGGAGTATAGGTGGGTGGGCAGCATCATGCTCTGGCTCATCCCAGATAACCCAAGTCTGTCTGCAACAGAGCAGCCCAAACACTGCTCAGAGCCCTCTGCCTTTCAGCTGCCCCACAGACCCACGGGCACGGCTCACTCACAAAATCCCCTGCACCCTGGGCTGGGGTACAGCAAGCTGCTTAGCTCATATCCAGCAGCCCCACTGCCCTGTCCCCAGCCCTGAGGGATAGGCATGCTCATTCCTACCTCTCCCACTCCTGTTTGCACGATCTTCAGGCCCAGCTCTGACTCCAGTTCTGTCTTCGATTGCTCTGCGGATGGAGATGAGATAGTCAGAGGAGTGCTCCCCCTCCACCCAGGAGAACCTCTCAGAGACAGAGCCAAGGGAAGCCCCCAAGAGCTGTCCATCCCACCCCAGCTCCCCAGTTCAGCCAAGGGCATTCTGACGTATGGTAGGATCCCCCACTTCTCAGCCTCTGGGAAGGAGTATCCCC
>NW_009709034.1:5602-6892 GCF_000703405.1 Apaloderma vittatum
CCCCGGCCTGTCTGGCCACACCTGCCAGAGAGAAGTTCTTGGGGTTCTGTCGGATGCGGAAGGTGAGCGCAGGACCCACGACGCTGCCAGGGACAGGGGGACACAGGGTGAAACCGGGAAGCACAGCCCCCCTCATCCTCACCATAGCTTGGCCCCTCCCTGGCCCCCCAACATGGGGTGGCTGCACATGGCCAGAGCTGTCACAGCAGTACGCCATGGCCGCGCTGCCCTCACCTGATGTTGATGAAGCTGGCTGTGGAGAGGTGGAGGTGCTTGGCGAGGAGCTCCAGCAGCTGCACGCCAGCAGCCAGCCCCAGGGGCCTGCAGAGACAGTGGCAGGGTGAGGAGTGGGCACTGGGGGTGAGGGGAGAGCCCACACTCCCCGTGGCTGGGGAAGAGAGACTGGTAGGCTTAGGGAGTCCTACACATGCAGCGAGAGTTGCAGGGTGTCAGGGCGGGCAGGAGGTAAGAGCACGGGGATGTGTGGTGATGGGGCTGAGGTGACCCCCTGTTGAGCGTGAGCATGCACAGAAGCAGTTGTGCAGACACACTTGGCTGACCCTGTCCCAGCCTCCCGTCCTGCAGCAAGTTCTGGCCTTCGTGTGGGCTGAGAGAGGAAGGTTTGGGGTGGGACAAAGACTGTGGGTGGAAAGGGGATGGGGGAGCTTATCCCACCAGAGACCTCACCCTACCAGAGACCCAAACAGGCTCAGCTGAACATGTGGACAGCTGGTGCGTGTGAGGGGGATGCAGACTGTCCACACATGCACCCTCTCACCCAACCCGTCTCTCACTTCTGGTCTGTGATGATGTAGCCATACTCGTCCGGTGGCCGCGTGCCCTGCTGCGCTCCACCATTTTTTGCTTCTGTGTAGCTCTTCTTCTCCACCACGATCGGCTTCCCTGAGCTGAGCACGTCCCCACCCTGTGCTCGCTGT
Source organism: Apaloderma vittatum (assembly GCF_000703405.1). NCBI lineage: Eukaryota > Metazoa > Chordata > Aves > Trogoniformes > Trogonidae > Apaloderma > Apaloderma vittatum. Next base: position 6,541 of record NW_009709034.1, read on the forward strand.
GGCTCAGCCCGGGGGGCTGGCGAGGATGTTGCCCTGCCCCTCAACCCATCCCCTGTGGAGCTGCTGGCTGGGATTCTGGGGGGCGGCACTGTGGTGGAAGGGGGCACTGGCTCCTCTCCGTGCTGCATGTCCCCCTCTGTCACCTGGGAAGAGGGAAAGGGAGGAGCTGGGACCTCTGAGGAGACCCTTGGGGGTTGCCCTCCACCTCCCACACACATCCTACCTGTGGTGTGGCAACTCCTCCAGCACCACTCTGCTGCAGACCCACTCGTTTTGCTGTGGGCACTTCAGGGCCAGCAACACCTGGGAAGGGGAGACAGAGGTTGTGAGGCACCTGCTAGGAGAGGCAACA
>NW_009709034.1:7095-7393 GCF_000703405.1 Apaloderma vittatum
CATCTGCAAGAGACCACAGTACCAGGTCAGATGCTCTGCATCCACACAGGGACCATGCGCTGGCGACAGAGCAGCCAGGGCAGGTGAGGACGAGGGAGATGCACTGCCTGTGGGCAGGAGGCCACAGGGAACATGAACGGGGACAGGATGGAGATGAGAGCTTTTGCCTGGCTGGAGGACACGGTACCTGTCTGTACAGATGGTGGCTGGGCGGCCAGGGGGGCTGGCTGCTCCCTCTCCTCCACATCCCTGTAGTCACTGGGGAACCGCAAGCTGTGCTGGAGCCTGGTGCCAGCCG
>NW_009709034.1:7684-9081 GCF_000703405.1 Apaloderma vittatum
CAGAAGGAGGGTGTTGGGAGTGCAGCAGCTCCCTACCCATCTCTACCTTCCTGACCAGGAGAAGTGGGATTCCCCTCCATGGCTTACCTTGTGGTAGGAGTAGGGGTTGAGCAGAGCCTCCTCGTAGCCCAGCTGGGGTGGGGGTGGCAGCAGGAGGTGCTCCAGGTAGCGCTGCACCACAGGGGAGGGCAGCAGCGGTGGGGGCTGCCCTCGATGCTGAGCGGCTGGCAGGCCGGGGGCCCGGGGGAGGGGGGGCCGCCGAGCCACGGAGGGGCAGGAACCTTGGAGGCAAACAGCACTGAGGTGACTCACCTGGGTAACAGAAGGTCATACCCAAACCCCATTTGGGGGGCGAAGCCCTTGCTGTCCTTCTTTCAGGCTGGTGGCTGGTGCTGCCCTACCTGTCTCTGGCTACTGGCTCCAGTGAAGGTGGGGGGCGGAGGCGAGGGATGCGCTCCATCTCCTGCGAGATCACATACTGGGTGATGCCGTCCTGCCATGAGAGCCCTGTCACAGGAGGGGGCTGTCAGACACAGTGGGGGACCTCAGGGGGAGCACACAGGAAGCCACCCCAGTGTCCTGACCCTGCGTCCCACAGTCCAGGTTTGGCCTTGCTCTTTCCAGAATCAGGTGGACCCCTCCTCAGCCCATCCTGGCCCCCGGGCCAGTAGGACTCCAGACAGCCCTAGTGCCACTAGGCAATACTGTGTGATACCCCATCCCTGACAGGCCACAGTGACTCCCCTCGATGTTCCCTGCTCTCACCTTGTGCCATGAGATGCCGCAAGACATCCTGCAAGCGCTGGAGCACAGGAGAGGTGACTTGGAAGTAGGGTCTGTCCTGCATGGAGCCCACCTGGCACTGCCCAAACAGCCCATCTGCAAAAGAAGGGAGGTGGCAGGGCCATATGGATGAACACCATGGGATGAGGGTCTCTACTACCCTTCTCCTGCCATGCTCCCACACATTGTGCCCCATGGTAACCCCTGCACCCTCCATATCCCCTTTGGGAAGGAAGAAGGTAGCCCTGCTAGCCACTTACCCTGCACACACACCTCCTGGGGGGAGCACAGCCTTCGATCAAACAGGCAGCCTGGGACAGACAGACGGACCAGTCAGGACAGTGTCTTGGGGGGGCTCCAACAGGGTTTGCTCATCATCAGCTGTCTAAGGGCCTTCCCCTCGCCTCTCCTGGAGTGTGCCACAGGGCTGTGATGTGGTGATGGTGGCGGGGGGCACAGCCCAGTGGCCCAGGTCAGGGACTCAGTGCCAGCCTTCCCCCCCTGCTCAAAGCCAAGATGGGGACAGTGTACAGAGCCTGCATGTGGCTCCGGGGAGTGGAGGGGAGGCCTGGAGTTTTTTTGGGGTGCCAGTAGTTAGGAAGGGAAGGCTGAAG
>NW_009709035.1:0-335 GCF_000703405.1 Apaloderma vittatum
ATTCGTATACTTTCCCGTTTTATCCCTGTTATCCCACTGATAACCCACTTTGAGAAGTAGTTATCTTTACCAGTTTCTGCCTTTCACTTCTGGGTCTCTACTCAGTTTTACCTTAAATCCTAACAGGGGAACTGCACTTCCAAACTAGGCAGTCAAGGTGAGCTGACCAGCTCTATGTAGTTCCTCTGCAGTTAATAGTAAATCACTTCTAGACTTCTGTGGGGTTTTTTTTCCATTTCTTTGTTATTTTTGTGACTTTTTTTCTTCAAACAGTTGAACATTGAATAGCTGATGGTACGGCTATCTTACCAGAGGGTTTCACTCTCTGTGTTTCT
>NW_009709035.1:810-1279 GCF_000703405.1 Apaloderma vittatum
ATTTTTCCAAATGACTAAAAGCACTTGGGCAAGTCCTTTGTGCCTTTTTTTTGTGGTGGATCTTACACATGACATCCAGGCTCCTGTGACAGCATCTCACAGAATAAGAATAAAAAATTACTTGTGAAGATAAAAAATAGGAGCAAGATGTTGTACATAGCACGTTGTATGTAGTGTGTCAGGATCCCAGAATCACCTGTAGCTGGGGAGATCTGAATACTGTGGAGGCCAGCTCGGAAATGTACAACACAAACCTTACACTCTCTGAAGGCAAACCAAAGGAGCCCAGGATGCCTGAGATGTTGGAAGCCAGGGATTGCGAGGACCCATCATGTGAAATCCTCATGATGAAAATCAGGATCGAGCCTTGGTCTTGAAATGACCTTGAGGGGAGAAAAAATATCTCTTGTCAATCAAAGCAGTATATTGCAGACCTCTGGGATCTGCACCTCTGCATTCAGTGGGGAGA
>NW_009709036.1:0-2803 GCF_000703405.1 Apaloderma vittatum
CGTGGGCAAGATGCGCCGTCCGTCCGTCCATACATCACCAGGGCAGGCTGTTCCCTTCCCAGTCGAGGAAGGCTCCAGAGGTGTCCTGCGAGAGGCCGGCCAGCACGGTCAGGATGCCCTGCACGCTGCGCTCCACCGTCAGGGGGGCCTGCAGAAGAGGACGAGGTGTGGTGTCACTGTCCTGGGCCATCACCAGCACAGAAAGCAGCCGGGCTCTCTCAGATTGGAGGGTGCACGGCCTGGGGGGCATTTTCCTGCTGGGTTAGGAGGGACCAGGGCTGGCAATTCCCGGTGCAGCTCACTGATTTCATCCAGGGAGATGGTCCTGGCAGTCCGCAGCATCACCCAGTGGAAACTGCCTTCCCCAAAAGTGAGGGTACAGTGGGGTGTCCTGCTGACTCTCCCCTGCGGAGCCCGGTACCTTCTGCGTGCCCATGTCGGTTTTCACCCAGCCGGGATGGATGGCTGCGCACAAGACGCTCTTGTCTCGGAGCTCCACAGCCAGGCACCTCGTCACCATGTTCTGGGCAGCCTGGAAGAGGCAGCGCAGTGCCAGCACCACCTGGGACACGGGTGGGCAGGAGGGGGGACATTTCCCAGCCAGAAATCGGCTGTGGAAGTGACAAATGGCCCTGGGGTAAAGCAGGGACAGAACCCAGCTGAAGAACTCAGTCCTGGGAGCTGCTGGATCGGTCTCCGTCTCACTGGGAGAACCAGGAAGGGGCTGTGGGCATCCTGGGGAATGTGGGTGCCCCCACGGTGTCCCCACGCCTGGCTCCTCACCTTGCTGACACGGTAGGGGTACATGGGTGCCTCCAGCACGCCGAGGCACAGCCCGATGGAGCCCAGTTTGGTGGAGACGTTGATGATGGCGGCCCTGCTGCAGCTCAGCCCCCGTTTCCCCGCAGCCTTCGCCGCCGCCTTCTCCAGGAGCGGCAGAAATTCCTAGTGCAAAGATAACGACACTCTGCCGATAAGCGACAAGCCCCGAGGTTTAGGACAACCCCAGAAATCTCTGTCGAAGACCACGGATGAGCAGCAGGACAGACACCCCTGGCAGAAGGGCAGGGGAGGGGGAGGACGCCCCAAGGAGATGCTGGGCTCCAGCTTTTCCCTTCCCCAAGGAAAGGCAGGAGCTCCAGCTGGGGAGGAGCGAAGCGTTGGGAGATGCTGGGGCTGAGCTGCACCCTTGCTCCTCTGGGTGGGCAGAGGAGATCTGTGGTGCTGGTTTTGCCTCCTTCAAGAGAACCCACCATGCTGAGGGCACCTCTGCTGTGGGGAACATCTGCCCAGGCAGGAGAAACCCAAGAGGCCCACGCGTACCTTGGCAACCTGGAGCGGCCCGACCACGTTAGTGGCGAAGACAGCGAGCATCTCGCGCGAATCCAGCGAGCGGAGCGTGGCGTGCGAGCTGACGCCCGCGTTGTTGATGAGCAGGTTCAAGCCCTGGTCCTTCAGGTGAGAACTCACAGCCCGCACGGCCCCTCGGACGCTGGGCAAGTTCACCGTGTCTGCTGGGGCAAAAAAAAAAAAAACAAACAAGGTGAGGAGAGCTCTGGCAGGTCACATAACCTCACTAAAATTGTGCTGCGGCTCTTTAAACCAGCATTACCCAGAAAGAAAGGACGGGGTTTAGCAGCTCGGGGGTTAAGCACGTGGAAATGAGCAGCAGCTGGTCCTCACCTCGTGGTTCTGCAGCCTCAGCTGAATTAAAACTGGATCTTGCTCCTTTTTGGTCGGATGTCTGTTCTGACTGCTCATTTAGAGCTATCTTTGCCCTTTTTTTAACAATTAGGGCTCAGATTCATCTTCCACGACACGACTTCTCACTGCTCTGAAGCTGTTTGCATGCAAAAATCCTTTTTTTTTTTTTAATTTTCCTTTGGTTTAGATTTTTTTTTTTTTTTTGCTTCGGGCAGTTACCGATGAGGATTTGGACCTGACAGATGAGCCGAGGTGAGTACAAGTAATAAAAGATTTGGGAAATAACCTGCAGGGTCTGCTTGCAGGCTCCGAGGCTGAAGTTCCCCATCTCTACAGATGCTTTGGCCAAGTTGTGAGAACAACCCTTCTTAAGTAACCAAAACACTGTGCTAAGAGGGGGAAGCACTTCCAGTGCCTTTTTCTTCATTTAAATATTGATATATTTTTGAGAGTCTGCCATGCTTTATTTGCATGGGCTAAAGTGATAGGAGTGGCTTTTTTATTTTATTTTTAAGTTTGCTTGTTGGGATGTGCGTTCCCTGCCGGGTTCTCACCCCACTGAAGTGACCATCAGGGCCATCTAAACGCCTTCAGGATCGGAAATGGGTCGGTTAGGCCAACACTAAGCTTAATATATCCCCCAAATATACCACCCAGCCCTGAAGAACCATGAATAGTCACGCGTACGGGCATGTCGGAGTGCGCCTTCGCTGCCTGCGCACATTTTTTGCAGGTACTAATCTGATGAGGCTCCTGGGGTGCAGAAGAGGGGGGATTGCAGATTTGGGTTTTTTGCAAACTTTGGCCCCCGAGCCGTGTTTTCGTTCCTGTGCTTAGCCACGACTGGCTTAACGAAGTGTTCACGAGGCTGAAGACTCCCACCTTGGAGCTTTTTGTGCACCGATGAGCAGCAGATGAGGGAAAATCACCTTTTCATCCTGGAATTTTTAACTAGCTTGGTGTCTTTACGTCAATAGGGACGTAGGTGAGTGGCTCGGGACTTGTCACCACCTTTGCCTTGTGCAACGTGGACCTTCAAAGAGGTGTCACGAAACCATCTGGGGGGATTTTGAGGAGATGATCTGCCGCGGGGCCGCCG
>NW_009709036.1:2841-3462 GCF_000703405.1 Apaloderma vittatum
GGGCCGCCGTACGTGAGGGGCCGGACTGGGGAGGACACACGGGGGCCAGCCGCAGGATGCATCGCAGGGTGCTTTTGTTTTGGTCCAACGGAGTTCAAGGCTCCGTCGCTCCACCACGCGCGAGAGAGCTTTCAGTCGCTTTGGCAAATGATTAACCGCTCTGTTTGGACTAGCTGAGTTATTGCTCCCCGGGGCCGGCACGTTTCTAGTGCTAGGCCAGCCAGATTTGCTGAAGGAGCACCTTTTTGTCCCTTTGGAAGAAGTATCATCGCTTATTTGGGGACTTTATCGCTAGGCTGGGGTTTGGGGTGTATGTGTGAAGGTTGTTTATTTAGTAGTCAACCCCTTGAGAGGCTGCTTTTACGTTGGCCATAAAAAAACTTGCTCTGATGAGCAAGTGAAGCGTGTTTCTCCCATCACGCAGTGCCAGTTGGGGCTCACGGGTAATTTTAAAAACGCTATTTTTTTATCACGGAGCGGGTGTTCTACTTTATAATCTATTTAACATCCCGAAGTGGACCGTGCCTCTGAATCTGAGCATCCACTTGGGACATCACCACCACCAGGCCAGATTTCCAAAATGCATCCTTTTAGTCCGCTCCTTTTCTCCTTTTTTTTTTT
>NW_009709037.1:0-2270 GCF_000703405.1 Apaloderma vittatum
TTCCTCAGGGCAAACTGCTTGCTCATAAGCATGTGGTTGGCCTCTGGAGTTTTCCTTAACCCTTTCTGCACCTGGGGTTTCCTGAGTCCTACCGTGCCACTGTAACCCTCTCTCCATCAATACCCTGCTCATTGCACCAATAAACGTGAGGAGTGCTCCCATTTCACAAGCATAATTAAACTGGATGTATTAAGAAATGAAAAGCTCCTCCAAATTCCCAAGTTCTGGTATCAGCTGAGAAGAGCAGTTACTACACTACGCTCAACCCTTAAACTAAGAACTATGACCCAGATCGTATATGCACTCACCCATACAAAGATGAGGACACTCAACCTCAAGGAGTCACCTTGGCTGGCATCCCAAAGCAAGGGAGAGTCTGAGCCCCAACTGCAGGACCTGCTGCTCCAAAGGGACTTGCTCCAACCCACCCCTGGCAGGACCCCATTTTAAAGCTCGGTCGAATCTAAGCTGTGGTCAATCAAAGCTATCTTGACCTCCCATTGGCTAAACTTCCTGGGTGTCCACCTAGTCTGGTGAGCTAGACCCAAACTAGCCAGAAACTTCTAGCAGTTTCTCTGAAATCTGCCTGGCAACCACTGTGAGGGGAGGCATCCCAGAATAGGGGGATGCACCTGCCACAGCCTCCCAGCCATCCAGAGCCCTAACCCACGGGATTTCACCAGGCAGTTTCTTGAAGAGGTCAAAGTCAGCCCTTCTGAAAGCCGAGGTTACAACCCTACATCTTGTTTTGTACCTACCACCCATGATACTAAACTCTGTCTTCTCATGATCACTGATTTCTTTACCAAGAGGCTGGCCAGGCACTGGAACAGACTCCCTGAAGATTCCATTCCATTCCATTCCATTCCATTCCATTCCATTCCATTCCATTCCATTCCATTCCATTCCATTCCATTCCATTCCATTCCATTCCATTCCATTCCATTCCATTCCATTCCATTCCATTCCATTCCATTCCATTCCATTCCATTCCATTCCAAATCAAAGGCTGAGAAAGCTGCTGAACTGAAGGAAACCAGAAAGTTGTCTTCTGACATTGCAGCTTATGGAAGCTGTTGCACCTTTGGGAACCTTTGCTGCATTTCCCAGTGGCAACGCTTTCTCCTCCGGGGCTTCCATGAGGATCCCTTCATGGGCTTGCAGGCAGTTGTGCTCTGGGTTGCAGGCACTCACGTCTTGAAGACTTGCAGGTGCAGGGATCCCACCTCCTTCAGGGAACCCATGCCAGCGCTTTGTGACCCTCACAGGAGTTTGAGTTTTGATTCAGTATCCCCAGCCCAGATCTCTCAAGTTTCAGGAGCTGGCTCCATCTGTCACCCACCAGGCTGTGCTGGGAAGATCCCATCCCCATGCCCTCGATGCCTTCCCCACAAGCACCGTGGTGTGCTGCAAGGTGCCCTGGTGCCTTAAGGCTCTGCTCCAATGCTGAACCAGGCCCACAGACACTCCTTGCCTCCCCTGAGTCCCTCTGGCTTTTCAGACGTGCTCCTTCCTAGGACCCCAAATGGGACAGAGTGCCCGCATGAGGCCTGATGGGTGCTGAGCAGAGGGGGTCACCCTTGACCCCTCTGGCTAGGAGAGGAAGACAGCTGAAGACCTGCCAAAGCGATCTAGGTGCTGCCTGAGACCAATGCCCCATGGAGGAAAGCCGGAGAGCCCAGAGGGCTGGCCATCAGTGCCGGAGTGTGGGGAGAGCCTGTGAGACTTTGTCCCACAGCCTCCCAGGGAGGCACGAGGTGTTACCCAGGGAATCCTCTTGCCACGTGTGCCTGGATATGTGCAGATCCAGCCAGAGTGACCTCATGCAGTCCTGGGCAGACATGACTGAGGCTTCAGTGATGGGCATGAAACACCAATGCCAAGCACAAGTCAAGAGATGGGGGGATGGAGCGGGCAGTGGGGCAGTGGCAACCCCAAACATATGTGTTGGGGCTGCAGCGCTGCTGGGGCAAGCACTGTGTGTGGGGATGGACCGCCATGACACCTCTGAGTGATGGGTTCTATTGCTTCCAAAGGATGAACTGCAATGTCACCGAGTGACGGACTGTGACGCGGCACTCCTCGCTGCTTGTACTGGGGTACCACGTGCCACCCAGCTGGATCGTGCCCGGACTTTGGCTGAGCAGGACGCGAGGCTGGAGTGCTGAGTGAGACCCTGGTGCTGGTGGACAGAAGGACTGGGGAGTTGCATCTTGCAGCTCTCCGTGCCCGATGCTAGAGCCATCAGTGGATTATCCCCAGCCCTGCCA
>NW_009709037.1:2691-3142 GCF_000703405.1 Apaloderma vittatum
GGAGCATGCCGTGACACCACCTGCAGCACCCCTGGTCATCAGCCGCCAGGCAGGAGCAGCTCCTGGCCTCCCAGCTGCCCCCAGCCCTGCAGAGGCACAGCCTCAGCCCACATGGATGGTGCCCAGGTCTCCTGTGGGCGGCCTCTGGCCCAGCACCTGGGCCTCCCTTTTCTGGGAGCACCCAGCTCTCCTCCAGCCGCTCCTGACCTGGGTGCGTCAGGAGCTGGGACGCCTCTTTCTGGGGCGGAGATCACGGGCAGCCCTGGTGGAGGACCTCCTGAGACCTATGCTGGTCCTCTTCCGGCTGGACAAAGATCTGCTCGCCAGCTGCTGGGGGCCACCCTCAAAAACCGTGCACCGACATTTGTGCACTGGATGATTGAGGTCACCGTGGAACAGTGCAGCAAGGAGGCCCGCCGTCTGCTGGGTGTGGAGGATGGCCACGCTGCTG
>NW_009709037.1:3160-4893 GCF_000703405.1 Apaloderma vittatum
GCCCCTGGCCCTGCTGCCCCACAAGGAGGCTCTTTCGCAGCTGGCCCAGCCCTCCCCAGCAGCCCTGAAAGATCCAACATGAGCGACCTCCCTGGACCCTCAACAACTGCCCTTTGAGGGAATCCCAGCAGCCTTCCCTTGGCCCCCGTTCCTGTCTACAGGGAGAGAGAAGAGCCCCATGAGGAGCCCAAGGAGGCCATGGCTCCTCCATCTACATCCAGCGGGGGCAGGGAATGCTCCCCTGGGGTGCTGCGGCGACCCCCAAAGACGAGGACCGGCAGACCCCAGACATCTCCTCCGGCCAAGAAGAGGCCACCCCGCCGGCAGCGCTAGAAGAACGCCCCAGGAGCTGCCAGCACGCAGGCTGGGCCAGCAGCTGGGGCACGCATTAGCCTCACTTTCCAGAGAGAGCTCAGTTGCAGTGCACAGCTGGAGGGCATAAGACTCCCTATAGACAAAACTGGCAGCTCCACAAGCTCCACAAAGGCCACCGGAGAATTGTGGGCTGTTCTGTGTGCAGACCTGGGCCCCATAACTGAAGAAGGTGCTTGAATGCATCCCGAGGAGGGCAACAAAGCTGGTGGAAGGGCTGGAAGACATGTCCTGGGAGGAGCAGCTGAGGAGTTTGGCTTGGTCTAGCTTAGAGAAAAGGAGGCTGAGAGGCGACATCACTGCTCTCTGCAGCTTCCTCGGGAGGGGAAGTGGAGAGGGAGGTGATCCTTCCTCGGATCCAGCGAGAGGATGCCTGGCAATGGTTCTGAGCTGTGTCAGGGGAGGTTCACACTGGGCACTAGGAAGCGTTTCTTTCACAGAATCACAGAATATCGGGGACTGGAAGGGCCTGCTGGAGATCATCTAGTCCAACCTCTCTGCTTAGAGTGGTTCAGCTAAAGCAGGTTGCACAAGGTTGACATCCAGGTGGGTTTTGAATGTCTGCGGAGACAGACCCCACCATCTGTCTGGGCAGCCTGTTCCAGGGCTCTGCCATTCTCAGGGCAAAGAAGCTCCTCCCCATGTTTGCATGGAACTTCCTATGTTCAAGTTTGTGCTTCTTGTCCTGTCACTGGCTCCATCCTCCTGAGATCTACCGTTTTAAGGATTTATAAGCATTGATGAGATCACCCCCTTAGCCTTCTCTTCTCCAGCCTAAAAAGCCTCCTCCAGAGGCAACCTCACCAGGGCAGAGTAGAGCGAGAGGATGACCTCCCTCGACCTGCTGGCCGCACTTCTCCTGACTCACCCCAGGATGCCATTGCCACAAGGGCACACCGCTGCCTCATGGCCATTGGGTTGTCCACGAGGACTCCCAGGTCTTTTTCCACAGAGCTGCTTTCCGGCAGCTCATTCCCCAGCCTGTACTCATACATGGGGTTATTGCTCCCTAGGTGCAGTACCCGACACTGTCCCTTGTTGAATTTCATAAGGCTTCTCCCTACCAGAATCACAAAATGTCAGGGCTTGGAAGGGACCTCAAAAGATCGTATAGTCCAATCCCCCTGCCAGAGCAGGATCACCTACAGTAGGTCACTCAAGAACACATCCTGATGGTTTTTGAATGTCTCCAGAGAAGGAGACTCCACAACCTCCCTGGGCAGCCTGTGCCAGTGCTCTGTCACCTCACAGTGAAACAGTTTTTTCTAATGTTTTTGTGGAACCTCCTCCTATGTTCCAGCTTGTACCCATTGCCCCTTGTCCCGTTGTTACGTATCATAGACAGAAATGTGTAAAATGGG
>NW_009709037.1:5046-5389 GCF_000703405.1 Apaloderma vittatum
AGAGAGTAGCAGATGCCAGTTAAGAAGGACTCCACACAGAAGAGAGATGGGCTAAAATATGTAAAGTTCACTAAAAGATACCTCTCCATCAGCCACAAGGGGTAACCAGAGACCACCAAAGACCTCCAGGGAAGCCTTTCAGAGATCCAGGCTGCACACGTAATAACTAAGTATATATGATAATTAGTTCTTGGAAATAGAATGAATATGTATAATCTTACTGGGAAAACTGATGCCTGTGTCTGTAACAGGTGGATATAAGCTTGGACGGATAACAGACACGGTGTGCACGGTAGGTTGAATTATCGCTCCCCATGCATCCAGCTGCAATAAAGAAATGCCT
>NW_009709038.1:0-277 GCF_000703405.1 Apaloderma vittatum
ATGGCAACACGTTGTCCCCCCCGTGCCATCGGCCACCAGCCGCCTTGGGTTTCTTTTGGGGCACAGGGAGGCCCCCGTGTGACCCTGCCAAGTGTCTGGATACCAAAACTACGTCAACGCTGTTCCCCCATCCAACCTGGACACTCAGCCAGGCTGGAAAGCAGGAACACCAAGCCCAAAATGTGACCTCTGCCTGTGGGGAGGCTCTCGCTGATGGGGAGACTGAGGCTCAAACATGACAACAGGGGAGCACCCAGGGGCTGTGGTGGACATCCAC
>NW_009709039.1:0-241 GCF_000703405.1 Apaloderma vittatum
CCCAGCGCGGTGCCGCAGTGGCCGGCTCCTCACTGTTGTGTGTGTGTGTCCCTTGTACCCCCCAGGCGTGGTGACCAAGATGAAGATGCAGCGCACCATCGTCATCCGCCGGGACTACCTGCACTACATCCGCAAGTACAACCGCTTCGAGAAGCGCCACAAGAACATGTCGGTGCACCTCTCGCCCTGCTTCAGGTGCGGGGGCGGCAGGGCCGGGGGGTGCCAGGCCTGACCCGGGGGC
>NW_009709040.1:0-2943 GCF_000703405.1 Apaloderma vittatum
TGGAGAGAGGAGACACGGAGCTTTACCAGTGGAGCTGGACAGAGGAGCATGCCTGGTGCGTGATGCCCTCAGGACTTTAAAGTGCTGCCTGGATCTGCACATGCGAGAGCGCCCTTCTCTAGACGTGGTTTTACCTAAACACGGCCACAGCACCCTCCTGGGCCACCACCTCAGTAGGACTGCCTTGAGGCAAGAGAGCCCAGGGTGCTGTTCCAAGCCTTACTCCATCCATCCTTCCACAGAGAGCGTCAACAAGAACAGTGTTTGCCGTCGGCTCTGGCGGGGGTGTTTCGTGATACGTGATGACCTGCTGTGGGGTTAGGAGCTGGATTCAAACCTCCCACTGCCTTGCTTCCCGGCAGCCTCGAAAGCACCGTGGGATTCAGTTGTTCCCGCCTGGCCTCAGCCGAGAGGATGGCAGCAGAGCAAGCCAAGGCTGAGGATAATCCCTCCACCCCATCCCTCGAGTCCAGGGCCTCAGGAGACCTTTAATCCTTTGGATTAAAAAGAAAACCTCTTGGACATGTACTTGAGTGACCAAAGAGGTGATTCATGTATGGGTTAAGACGTGCCTGCGGTGCTCGCTGGCTCAGCTCCCATGTCCAGCAAGGCAGAGAAAAACTCACCAAAAGGAAAAAAAGTGCTGAGGATGGAGGAAAAGCCAATAGCTGCAAGGGAAACGCAACCTCGGTTACGTCCAAATGAATCAGCCCAGCTGGGAATAGGCTGTAACCACTAGACATTTAAAGAATTTATAGAGGTCTTTTGCAAACAGATATAAGAAAGAAACAAATGGGCTGAGAGACTACAAAGCCAAGGAGAGCCAGATTACATGCCCACTGCAGGTCTGTACTTAAAGCGGAGACATGAGCACACAGAACTCCTCGAGGCCGGCGCAGGCAGGGTGTCGCTTCCCACGTGACACCAGGAATGGATGGAAAAGAATAAATCTGACAAACTCTTTTTTGGGAAGCTTGAAATGAAGATAATACTTGACAGTCGCACGTACGTGGGACTGTGACGAGAAATGCAACGGGCAGAGGGAAGCGCTTTGACACTTTGGGCAAATTTTAACCCAGTCTCCCCAAGGTAGAGCGTGCCAGTTGGGAACTGGTCTGTACGGGCAAACTCCCGAGGTGGGACTGGATCCTCTTTGGGCTGGGAGAAGAACACGGGGCTGCGTGCTGTGGCACAGCACCAAGGAGGAGGCGGCGGGGGGGTCCCTGAGGTCTGCCAGCCCGGCCACTCAGCGACCTGAGCCGAACCTTGGGAGCACAGACACCCGCAGCGCCAGGCTCTGCCAACATGGTGATTTTCTCAGTCAACGGGAAGAGATTAGGGGAGATTTGAGACACGTGAAAAGAATAACTGTGGCAGGAGCAGGCACGGTTCCCGGTGCATCAGCGGTGGCTTTACCTTTCCTAAGCACGGCAATTAGCTCTGGCCATTTCCAAGCCTGGTGCCTGCTTGTTTTCCTTTTGGTAGTGGAAACATTTTCAGAGCTTATCTATATATCAAAGCCTGGCCTGCATCCTAGGCTGTAACAGAGGTCACTTGGCTGGCTTGGTTAAGGAAATACTCGTCTGTCATGACATTGCCACTGGATTTCTGCAAACCTCCTGCTCCTCACCCCAGAAAATGGTGTGAGAAAGAAGGCAAAGGAGATGTGAAGTGCTGTACTAAAGCCTGTTTCTGGGGTTTGAATTCTGGAAAAAAAATTCTCCAGAAAATTATTTCAATGTGTTCTCTCCCCCTCCCCTTTTCTTCTTTTGCTTCTTGCAATGGCTTGAAAAGAATTAGTTTTCTAGGTCATTTTGCATGGAATCAGAACAAGGATCTACAGCTGAGCCCACGAAGGAAGGAAAAAGCACACACATACTCTCACACAAGGCAGCGAAGAGAAACGCCAGGCGAGAGTTGCCAACTTGCAGGCGGCCAAAAAAGCAGACGGGAAAACCAAACCAGGGACTTTAGCGGAGAGAAACTGGGACATTGCAGCCCCAGTGGTATCCGATTTCAAAAGACCATGTCTTACCACAGACGCATGTCTCGGAGCTCTGCATTTCACAGCAGCAGCATGGGGTTTTGTGTTCCCCTCGAAGCATGAACAAAGCTGCCATGAATGCTAATGCAAGCAGCCAGCTGGGGCAATGGCAAGGGGAAGGAGCAGGCATGGCTCCTGCGAGCTCTCGCCTGGGCACCGCTGAGCTTGTCGCCTCCTGAGGAGCACGGACACGTCACGGTGGATCCTGCAGTCCCCCTGGAGCTGCCTCTGTCCCGGTAGGGACCCCTGCATGCCTGGAGGAGGGGGCCGGCAGCGAGGACTGGTCGGCAGAGGAGCAATAAAATCCCCCAGCCACGAGCCGTCAGCAGCAGGTCTGGCCAGCGTGGCCGGATGACACTGCAGGAAGAAGTTGTCTGCTCCATGGCAGAGCCCGGCCCAGCTCATTCCAGTGCTGCTGCCAAGCCCTGTCTCGTGAGAGTGAGTTCCACGGGCTCATGGGGACACTGCATGGGACCAGGGTTATTGCATCTCTCACCCTTTCTTGCACGGCAGCGGGTGCCCCAAGCCGGGCGGGGAGGCTCAGTGCAGGACGTGGCCACATCCCCTGCTGCACAAGGGGATGGCAGCAAGGTGGGAGCAGGCTGTGTGAAGAAGCACGGAAGTGGAGAGCAAAGTTTCTCTGTTGGCAGGAGTGAAGGGGCCTGGTAGCCTCTTGGCCACGTGCAGCGAGCAGCAGCCCGACAGGGATCTCAGGACTGAGCCTCTTCCAAAGCAACAGGACTTGTGGGCCACAGGCACTGGGGACGCCGGGCAGTGCCTTGGCTCTCCACTAAGTTTGCCCAAGCCTGGAGAGGTGAAAATTGCTCCTTCACCTCTGCAGCTGAGGCTGCTGCCCTGGCGTGAACCCTCTCTGCTGTGGCTGGAGCAGAACTCCACTG
>NW_009709040.1:3129-3349 GCF_000703405.1 Apaloderma vittatum
CCTTCTACCATTTCAGTATTTAGCAGCATCGCCTGCCCAGAGCTGCCTCCGTGCTGCTGGAGAGTCTTATTTTTGGGTCATGAAAGGTGTCTGGCCCGCTGAGGAAATGAGCCCTCTCTCACTAGATGGCACCTGCAGGCCGGTGTGACCCTGCAGCCCCAGGGTCTGCCCCCCCAGGCGGGGGTTCCAGCCCCAGGGCCAGGCTGGGGCGGCAGGGGGG
>NW_009709041.1:0-1301 GCF_000703405.1 Apaloderma vittatum
ACATCGCTGCAGGTGAGTGCTCCCACAGCCCTCCACGGGGGAGCTGTGGGCAGGGGGGCTCTCACCATGGGGTGCAGGGACGGCGGGACGTGACGCTGCGGGAGCTAAAGACGTGCTGCAGCTCAGGGGTTTGCAACCAGGCACCGGGGTCCTGGGGGAATGTGGCTGCTGCTGATCTCCCCTGAGCATCGCTCCCGGGCAGGGCTGTTTGCTAACGGCCAGGGATACCGGCAAAACACCTCACGCTGGCTCCGACTTTGGCTGAGGCAGGGGTTAGCAGAGCTCTACACAGAGCCCTGTGCTGGCTGTGGGGCACAGGCACACAGTGACCTCATGCTGAGCCGGTCCCCTCCCCTGAGCAGGGGGTCCCGTTCCCACCCAGGGCAGCGATATCAAGGTGCTTTTTGGCCTTGCGCACATCCTGGGGAGAGTACGCAGCAGCAAGGAGCAGGCAGTGGAGTTTTATTATACTTTTCTCTGTCCCATTTTCCCTGGGACATTAGGAATGGGCAGAAGAGCCTGTGGTGTTGGGGACAGCCTGGAGCTGGCCGATGTTGGGTGCCAGGGGAAGCAGGACCACCCTGGGCCAAGTCCCCTGGGGTGTTGCTGCCGAGGGACATCGCTGGGGTGTCTCCGTGACACGTGCAGTTGCGGGATGTGCTTGGGTTTATGCAGGCTCTGCCACCCACTCCCTTGAAGCATTTGGTGTCACTCAGGATGGTGCAAGGAGTGAGCAGGGTTTCAAAAAGCTGCATGAGGCTTCCCAAAGTGAAGGAGGTGACAAGGGGACAGACTTGTCCCCAGGGACTGGGGCAGGCTTGGAGCAGGGTGCTCCCATCCTGGTGGGTGATGCTGCAGTGGGGCAGGAGGAGCCGGGTCACTTGGGCTGCAGCGGCTTGAGCCGAGTTTTCCTGGGCTTTGCCTGGGCTGTCAGTGACCACACTCATCCTCTGTCTCCAGATCCCGCAGACTGGAGCCCCGGCAACGTGCAGAAGTGGATCCTGTGGACGGAGCACCAGTACCGGCTGCCTCAGATCGGGAAGTCTTTCCAGGAGCTGTCGGGAAAGGACCTGTGTGCCATGTCCGAGGAGCAGTTTTGCCAGCGTTCGCCCGTCTGCGGTGATATCCTGCACGCCCACCTCGACATCTGGAAGTCTGGTAGGTGCTGGGGAAGGTGGGTGATGCTGTGTGGTGGGAAATGCCCCTCTGACCACCCACTCCTCCCTTCCAGCTGCCTGGATGAAGGAAAAAGCTGCTCCAGGAGATGTGAGATACTGTGGTGAGTTCTGCACGGGCTCAGC
>NW_009709041.1:1331-1723 GCF_000703405.1 Apaloderma vittatum
TATTTGGGATGTTGTGCCGTGCGGAACTGCAATTATCTGGCGTGTTGGAGCAGCTGGTGCAGCAACATCCATGTGGTTACACTCCCTCTGCCCCACAGCAGCCCCTGGGCTGTTTGCAGGGTTCAGTGAGGGGAAAATGGCCATGAGACCCTCACCTGTAAGTGCAGGGCTGAACTGTTTTCCCTGCTCCAAGATGGGGAGGAGAAAGCTTCCAGACTCATTGCCTGCTCTGAGTCACTGGAGCCCTGTAGGCATTGAGCCGGGATTTCCTGGACGAGGACTCTGTGGGTCCTCGGGACGGTGCAAAGCCAAGAAGTGTCACCCTTCCCCACACCTCACCCATCCCTTCCCGCGGCAGGAGGTGATGCCAGCTGGGCAGACAGCGAGGTGGA
>NW_009709042.1:0-225 GCF_000703405.1 Apaloderma vittatum
TCCCACTCTCTTAATATTCATCCGACCGCACGATGAGCTGAGCCAGCTCCTTCATCCAGCAGACGGCCTTTAACACTTTTTTACCTTTTCTTTTTGACAAGTCTGCCTTAATCAGTCCATCCCTGCATTAGTGGGTGCGGCCGTGGGGCGGGCAGGGCTGGCACCAGGGCTTTGGGGCGAGTAGGACCCGCAGCCCCGGCAGCGACACGTCACGGCTTCGCCGCA
>NW_009709043.1:0-25057 GCF_000703405.1 Apaloderma vittatum
GAGTGGTTTCTGCTTTTTACACAGGCTTTCAAGGTGACGTGGTGCCTTTTGTTTTTCTCCTGGGGCTTGGCACCAACTCTAGCTCTTGTTGGCCTGTTACGTGTTCTTCTCATGGGTACCGAGAGGGTCTCTTGCTGATGTTTTTTACAAGTCTGGCTGATGTGGTGGACCAAGAAGCTTCTTTTACATTTTATTTCATATACTGCCCTTTGTCTCTTGGGAAGGATCTGAACTTGACTAAAACCTGAGAGCTACTTTAGTAGCAGCCTTGGGAATGCTGCTGGCATATTACTGAGCCAACCACTACCTGAACCAGCCCCAGCTTGAGAGATGAGTGATCCTTCTCCTATTCCTATTTGAGCATCTAATCTTCTCTGGACCTCTCTAATCCTAAAGCTTTTGACCATGAAGGTTTTGGAGTGTTGGGCCATCCTCCAGCAAAGTTGCTCAGGCTGTTTACACTTCAGCGAATCTGCCGATTCCAGGCACGAGAGCCTAGTGTTCTGCAAAACTTGTTCTGCAGAAAGGTGGGAAGACTCAGCATATGGATAGGTGAAATCTGGGGATTTTATGTTGGAGATGAAAGGTATTTCCTGAGAAACTGAGACCTGCTCAAAACCTGGTATTTCTTGGCAGGAGAATGGCTGTAGTGAGATCACTACTGATAAAATAGAGTTTAGGTGCTAGGTTAGATCCAGTACTTGGGGTGTTTGGACAGGTCATCCTTTCTGATATTAGTTGATGGCGCTCTAGTATCCTGTTGTCACCCTCTGTGAGTGAGCTAACTAGTCTACTTTCCTGAAGCCAGAGCAGTACTTCTGAAAATTACAGTTGGTAGCCAGGGTCATGGGAGACCCATGTCCTGGAGCATGCATACTGGCTCAGGTACGTCACCGATCTGGCACTTGCAGCATAGCAGCCTGCCAGGACAGATTGGATGGGCTGCCCTCTGGCTATTGGCAGGTGCCTGCTGTCTGCATGTGACTGCCATAGGAACTAGGCGGACAGCAAGGTGTACCATGCTCATGGTTGCTTGCCAAAAGTTCTACAGATGTAGCTAGAGCAAGTGGCAAGTGGTCTTTCCCACAAAACATGCATCAGCTGGAAAGCTGTCTTCCTGCCCAGGCAGTGGTGACCAGAAGTTCTCTGCCAGCCTCGATCAGAGGTCCCTGGTGATGCCTTGCAAGGGAGCACCATAATGCTGGAGGAAGAGAGTTCTCTGAGTCTCTATTACACTACTTATAATGTTTCTCTTCCTGTATGTGGTGAGCTTGGCAGATCAAGAGCACTGTTTAGGCTGTAGTGTTGATCTGTCTTTGCGCACTAAGGAGAGGGAGCTAGAAGCAGGGAAAGAAGTAATGAAACCTTCTGACTGCAGCAGGTAAAAATGCAGATAAGGCACTCTCCAGTCTTTTCTCTAACGTTATTGTGCTCCTTGAAGGCATTAGTCTTCACTCAGAACACTTACCAGGTCAGTCCAAACAGGGTCAGAGTGAAGTCAGGGAATGCAGGTATCAGAAGAGCACCTGTGTTAGGGCTGCACACACAGCTTCCCTTCTGTGGCGGGAAGGTAGACTGAATATTTCCATATATTCAATGCTGATCTCTGGCATTACAATTGTCATAGCAGTGGAAGTTGCTTTGCTGTTGAAATTTTAGAATCTTTGCGGTGTGTTATGGAGGTGGGGGCATTAAAGAGCTACCCATTTCCCATCAGTGAGTCTGCCCTTGAAAGAAAGAGCGATCATTGAGGGGACACATATGTGCTCATCTGCTCTGTAGAAGAAAATAGAAATCAGACTTTTAATTCTTGAAGGATCATTTCCTAGAGCCACAGTGTTGTTCATTCGTACCCCAGTTACTTTGGGTCACTTGGTGTCTCCTGACACAGGAGTGCTGGCTGCCTGCTACCGAGGTAGTAGCAAGGGGACACATACACAACCAAAAAAACAGAGGGGAAAAAAATCCCCCCAGACAAATGGCTGATTGTCTCCTGAATCACTTAGAGCTGTGGTGTTTCCAAACAGCTTCCAAAGGCTGGGGGGTATATCTGGTAACTCGTAAGGATCCTAAAGCGCTCTAAGACTCTGTGATATGTGATACTCAAAGTGAGCAGAACAACTAGTTTGTAGTGGTTTGCTTGTTCACAGAGTAAAGAACCGGCTTAATGTTAAAGTTACCCGTTCTCAGGCTGCAACGTAATGGGATATCATATCTCATCTCTTGCTGAATAGTCAGCCCTTGGGGCATCTCTCTCTGATCTACCTCTTACACCTGCCTTTTAGACAGCTTCATTTCTACTTCAAACATGTCTCAAGTTAATTAGGTTCTTGAACATGTGATACTCTTTAAATACCTACATTAATGCTGATGCTGTATACTGTAAACAGTCTTAGAATCTGTAGCTCCTAACATGTGTATGGACTGAGGTCAGCTCAGGCTGTTTGAGGATTAATTTCACTCACTAACCTTCAGCTCTATTCTGTAGAAGTTCAGAAATAGTTTAGGTCTTGAGTTCCCTGCAAAGATGAATTTGGAGATGGGAGCCTTGCCCACAAGGCTTTCTGGATCTCTGCCTATGTCCCAATCCACTTCATGACTTGGGTTTAAGTGACTTCATAAATTATCTTTCTGATTTTTCTGCCTTGTGCTCTGCAGATAGAATAGCAGAAGTGAGTCAGGCTTTTCTAGTTAAAACTCTGCCCACACCCCCAGCTAGTTACGGGTGTGTACCCTTTCATAGCAAACTTAAATTCAGGCTGACAGAATTTTTTTTCCCCTGAAGATGGGGAACTCTTCCTGCAGTTTGTCTCCCTCAGGCTCTTCTGAGCAACATTTATTTAGTCAGAGAAGCAGGGTTGCCATTCTGTTGTCCTGTCTCCCCAGTCAGCATTTCCAGAAGAAAGACTGAGAAGAGGGTTGGGCTAGCAAAGAAGCTACTATCATCCTCTGTTTTGGTGATTTCTGCTTGCCCCTTTTCCTTTGTTTCCCCAAAGATCTCCCCAGCAGAAAGATACACCAGCTTCCTATAGTCTGATTTGAGCCTGTAGGCAGGATCATGGGGTGAATTTTGAGGTCCTAGATTGGCCATCTCTGCCCCCTATTTTGCTGAAGTTGTATCTAGGGCTGCAAGCATCAGTTCGATGTTCTGGGTGATGTGTCAGAAACCTCATCATTAGTACTGAAGGAGCTCAAAGATCTGAGGTCCTCCTGTTGGTTCTGAACATGACAAGTCACTCTTGGCCTCTTGACCTGTTTCTTGGGTATTGCTATAAGCCTCTGAAGGTGCTTTTATGTCTCTGTTGAGTGCTGTGGTAAGAATTGCCCTTGGAGAACAGTGAAGTCTGCTCTAGGATTTTGTTGTCCTTCAAAACCAAAAGGTACTAGGTTGACCACAGCTGGGACTGATTGTTTACTAGCATGGTTAGAATTTGACTTTATGTATGTATACCTCTGTATTTTGGGCTAGGCAAGTGTGGATTTTTTGAGTTTTGTGTATGTTTTTTTATTTAAATAGAATCATAGAATGGCATAATGTATACTAAAATGATTTGAAGGAATTTATTGAATAGGAGCTTATTTTTCTTCCAATGAATGATATTGCTTCAGCTCAGTATTTGGTGACAGGATTTTTTGCTTGTGATTAGCTTATTCTTTCTCTCTTTGTTTTTGTTCAGAGTTTTAGCACCGTTATTGAAACTTTGATCCAAAACCAGAATATTTCCATTCTAAACAAATAGGAGAATCTCACAGCTTGGTTGAAGCCAATGAATACTGCTTTTCATCATTTCCTGTTTTCTAGCTCAAGAAATTGAGTGTTGCTGTTAGTGGGTTGAGGATTTTTTTTTTTTGCCTTACAGTAGAGAAAACAAAGTGGTTTTGCCTTGTGCAATTTGGAGGGAATCCGCCAAAAGGCAACTTTTGAAGAGAGACACATTCGTTTCTTTCTTGCTGTCAATACAAAGATCAAGTACTTGGGGTTTGTCTTTTCTAAACCTCTGAAACTTTTACTTCAACAAATTTCTCTCTGTTATTAGATGAACTTTCTAAATATTGTCTGTGTTACCTGTGAGCAGAGGCAGTCGGTGTCCATGTCCAGTATTGCATTCCAACTCTCTGAAGGAGCACGTGGATATGGCTCACAGAACAATCTGAAACTTCTTCAGTGTTTTTTCTTTACTTAAAAAAAAATAAAGTGATGATGCTCCCAGCTGTGAACTAGACACCTTCTAGAAATAGCAATGAAGGCTAGATTTCCTTCTGGAAGGAGAAGTAAGCTAATTTCCTATAACAAAGACTGGCTGGTGTTAGAATGTGTATATTTATGGGATATTATCTTTCTTAGATTGGTGTCTCTCAGTCTAGTCCTGGTCAGTACTCTGGGACAGGATGTAGTCTATCCTATCTCTTCAGTGTATGTTAACCTAAATAAAGTAGAATCGTATCATTTTGGTGGCATGTTAAGTCTTTGTATCCACAAGGAAAATTAGTTCAAGCCTTAGTCTGGAAAGTTGACACTTTCAAAGGTTTGGATTTTTGTTTTGTTTTTTCCTAAAGGAGGATACTTTAAATGCCTTAGGTGTTTTCTTCAAATCAGCATGAAAGAAAGGAATTGGTGCACATGAGGCGGTAGGATGGTTAGTGGTGCATGTCAATTTACAGGATCAAATGCTGAAGTTCACTGATCCTGTGATTCTGATTTTTTTTTTCTAGTGTGTCACCAGACCATCAACACTGCCTGATCTAAGCTGTATCTGATTTGTTTGCATTTGTCAGGAAAAAAAGGATACTTAAGGATCCTTTCCAGACCTAGTGTAATTCAGTAATGGAAAGCTGAATCTTGCTGTGGAATGGTGATGAGAAAAACAAGTATTAGGAAAAAAAACTTCACACTTTCCAAGACTTCAGCCAGACTTTTGTCTTCAATAGAGAGGAAGCAGGCAGACTCTGCAATCAACTGGCTGGAGTAGGAAAAATCAACTTACTGTTCCAATTTTATATTTACTAATTTCTCAGACAAGAGCCTGCTAGAAGGTTTCCTTGTGTTTGCTCTGTGTTGTATTTGGTATCACTACAGTTATGCATGTAATGCTAATTCAGTTTGGGTAGGAACTTTTGAGATTTTTAGTCTCCTCAAGGGTAGAGAGGTCTCTGCAAGCATTCTTGTATAAAACTGTTGCTTAAGTTGTGTACAGAGTCTTATGGTGATGACATTATGAAGCCCTTTCACCCCTAGTTTCTATCAAAGTATATATATCTTGTGAACTGGAGTATTTTCTATTACTTTGCATGGCTTTCAAGCCTATGGATTTGCAAATAATCTAGTAGAGATGTTTTCAGTTTACTGTAGCTGAGCTGTGGAGGGCAAAGGGAAGATTAGATAATGAGGGGGATCCTCCATTTGTTTTGTGCAGTACCTCGGCTGCATTATTTTTTTCATTTTTTTAAATCCTTTTATACATGTCATCTTTGCTTTGTTTTGCAGATTCTGTGTTTTTCCCTATGAAAGTGAGACATGTCTTGCCCCTATGGGAGACTGTTTCCTGATAATGGCGTGTCTGGTTTTTGTTTTTTTTATTTGCATGATCTGCAGCTCTGAAGAGGATTTCAGTCTCGTGACCCACAGTATTTGGTCTCCTGAAGAAAGTACAGCCTACTCTGCCGTCACCTTCACCAGAGAACATGGAGAAGTTGATATCGGAAAGGCCTGTTTCTGTGACTAAGGTACTCATTGGTCTTTAGGGAATACTGTTTGCCAGACATTCTGCTACCAGAATTTGGGAAAGCCCTATCTGTTTTTAGAGGTATTGGGGTTTTGTTTTGTTTTGTTTTTCTGGTTTATTGTGAATGTGGGCGGTATTGAAACCAGTGGCCTTTCTGAAAGAGTTCTCTTTCATGACACAAGTAGCAATGCAGTCTTTTGGCACTATTTTCTATTTAGCCACCAAGTAGTCTTACTCTGTTACTCTCCGCTTAGAATTCGGAGGTTTTATTTGAGAGCTGGGGGGTTTTTATTTGGTTGTTTTTTGGTTTTTTTTTTGGTGTGGGAGGGATTAGTCTGAAACATACTGTTTTCTCTCCCCTAATACCTAGATCTTAAATATAGTGACAGGATCTTTTGTAGTCACTGACACAACCTGTTCTTGTGTGTTAAAAGCTACTTGCTGCCATTACCCCTTTTGGCTTCTAGGCAATACTGCTCACTTGAAAATTGCCACCAGGGTAGTTTCTTTTCAGGCTTCCCTACAAAGAGCTGCGTGCTGAAACATTAGACTGGAAATAGATATGTTGGTGAAGGGATAGAAACAAGAATAAGGAGTCCTTATTAGTGACATGGTTTTTAGCTACTGGGGGCAGTGAGAGGCAGGGGAAGCAACTGATGTGAATGGGTTTTCCATGGTGTGGAACTTGGATAACTTGGAAAGCCTCAAAAGATGCTCTGACCTCATTACAGGAGGGCATATAGGAAAAACTTCACAGAAAGAGTTGTTAAGCACTGGAATAGGCTGCTTAGGGAGGTGATGGGGTCACCGTCCCTGGAGGTTTTTAAAAGGCTTGTAGATGAGGTGCTTAGGGACATGGGTTCGTGGAGGGCTTGGCAGTATTGGGTTAATGGTTGGACTCTATAACTGAAATGGTTCTATGAATCACTTTCTATTGTTTGTTGTTGAGGTTCTTTTTCCTTTTCCCTTCTCACTCCCCCAAGGGTGAACTACCTATGCTTTCTTTCTAGGAGAAGCCAGATACGAACTCATGCCCTCATGCACCTGGGAAATGTTTTCTCCCTGGTGGGATGGACAATGAGAATTGCAAAACTAATGAGAAGGAAATGGAATGGATCCGCCCCGATACCCCTAGCAAATGCACGTGGAAGCTTGGGAAGCCCCCTTCTGCCTCCCCTCATCGTCATGCCACTCTGTAAGTATTTCTTTTATTCATGATTTTCAGTACAACACTAATCTAGGTCCCATCAGAGCCATGTGGATTTACCAAAAGAAGCCTGATTTAAATTGATGCTGTTTAACGTGTAGATATGCTGGTGCTTCTTAATTTTATATAAGCAAAGCTAAGAGCCCAAATTAAGCATACAAGGGACTTTGCACCAAAGATGTGAAACTATATGGACTGGAACTAACTTAAGTAACCTAGCAAGCAGTTCCCTGACTAGATGAAAGATTACACTGTTAATGGCTTTTGTTTCTAAAATAGCTGACTCTGAACAGTGCTAAAGTTACTTCATGCCAGGAGAGCACTTGATTCTTGCCTCAGCACTTGATGTCTGACTAATTCTTGTTCTGGAGCAAGGACTTGATGTTTTGTGTTTTATTTTTTATTATTATTTTTCTTAATATCTAAAATAACTAGCCTGATAATGGACAGGGAGAAAGCTGGTTGAAATTTAGCAATGGAAATGCTATGTTGCTTTTGTGACCTGCCTGTGGCCCCTTCTGTGAATACACTGACTCTTTTTTTGTATGGGTACCAGGCCAGAACCTCTGAAAATCCTGCCAAGCATCCTGAATAAAGTTGGCAATACACCCTTGGTGCGGATCAACAAGATCGGGAAGCAGTATGGGCTCAAGTGTGAACTCTGTAAGTACTGATGCGGGCAGAAAATCAAAATAAGAAACACTTATGTACCAGAAAATTGGGTAGTCCTGGTTAAGTAGTGTCATGTAGCTGGAGCATAGTGACCCTCCAGAAAATGGTGAAAAAAGTTCTTCTTGTTCTTTGGCAGATTTTCAGGTTGATAAGATTTGATCATCTAAAACATCTTTCAATTTTACTTTGTGAGGATATTTCCTGCGAATTTTCCATTTTTGTAAAGAAAGTAAACCTTTTCTTCATAGAAAATACTAATTTTTATTTTTTTAAATTTATAGTTGTGTGAATTCTTTGGCTGCTTCTCCTGTTCAGAGTATTCATCAGTGTGTGTAAAATGTATCTGCATTTACCACTAAGGGTGACTGGAAATGATGAAAGGGATGAAACAGTGAATTTTTGTTTGAAGTCGGTGAATTTTTGTTTGTTTGTTTTTAAACCCACCCATAGTGGAGATATCTGGAGACTCTGATCAGCATTCTGAAAGGTGATGTTTACCACCATTGAATGGATTAGTGCTGGGAGTTCTGAAGTGAAAGTGTAGGCTGAACAAGGGGAGAAATTCCTGTTTTGATCAGAAACTCTGGTTGGAGAGTATAGCAGGGAAAAGAAATGACAGGTTGGTAGAGTTCTCTTCCCCTGTGCTGATTCACTGGTACGCCATTGGGCCTTTTTATACTAATGACTAGGCTGTAATAAAAAGGTAAAAGGAGAGATCATATTTTGAGGAGACTGACAAGAGTATTGGTTCCTGGCTTCTATGGCTGGCATCAAGTACCAAACTTGATGCAGTGCTGTGACTCGTTACAGTGGAGATGCTGTGAACCGAGTGTCTGTTTCTGATGTTGTAAAGGAGGGAGGTGAGCTGGGCAGACATGTTTGCAGAGTTGTCCTTGCAGGTATGTTGGGGATCAGCAGCCTGTTTAGCAATTGACTGCTG
This sequence comes from Apaloderma vittatum, assembly GCF_000703405.1. Classification (NCBI taxonomy): domain Eukaryota; kingdom Metazoa; phylum Chordata; class Aves; order Trogoniformes; family Trogonidae; genus Apaloderma; species Apaloderma vittatum. Next base: position 8,543 of record NW_009709043.1, read on the forward strand.
TTTAAGAACTCTGCTTGATTTCTTTGTTTCCAGTGGCAAAATGCGAATTCTTCAATGCTGGGGGCAGTGTAAAGGACCGCATCAGCCTGAGGATGGTAGAGGATGCCGAGAAGGCTGGGATCTTGAAACCTGGGGACACAATCATAGAACCAACCTCTGGAAACACAGGTACTGAATGGAAAGACTCTGGCAAAGTGTACGTGTGTGCATGTGCATGTGAGAAAAGTACTGTGGTGATTTTCCTGGAAGAGGCAAACTTGAGATTGGAGCATGGAGGCTGCCTGTGCAAGGAAGAAAGGGAATCTCTTCTTGCCTGCATGTTGTAGGGAGCCGTGCTGCTTTTATCTTGCGCAAGGACCAATTCTGCAGTGTCCTGTGCTGACCAGAACAGCTGGGAAGGAGGTCTGCTAAATTTGCAGAGACTCTTTGCTTTAAAAGAAGTGTTGGGCCAGATTCACTAAGGTCTTTAGGTGCTATTCAGGAACTGAAGTCTCACTGAAATTATTGGAAATCAATCACCAAAAGGCTAGTGTGAATCTGGATTTTTCCCTTCTGTCTGGCAAGTCATGTGGTCCTTGTTCCTATGCTCTGCCAAGTGAGGTGGTCTTGGTTTGGGAAAGAGCCTTTCCCGTGTGATGCAGCTGAGGTTAGGAGATAAGCTGCATCCTATAGTACTGTCTACTAACACAGCTCTTGCATGCCTGCATTTTTCAACATATTCAACTCACATCAGCATCTCTTCCTTGGAGGGCTGGAGGTGGGAATAGTCCTGCTAGTCAGGGGCCAGGGCAGAGCATCTGATAATCCAAGCAGACTGGAGTTAACTCAGGGGTCCTGTGTCACAGCTGTTGTACTTGTCAAGCTGCTCTCTACTGGTGGGAAGGAGTAGACATACCTGAAATGTTCCCCCTTGGGCTAGTTAAATATAAAATATACTGCCTTCTCTGAGGAGGTTCCTAAGCTGAGTGACAAGCCACTTCCCTACCTGATGTGTTCTGGAGAGGTTTCTAGTCCTGTTCTTAAACTCTTTCCTGGGCACCTGTCCACTGTTGCCTTCTGATAGACACAGCCCAGGCAGATCTTTCTACTGTTCTTTTGATCCTGTCTAGCCTTTGTTAATGGAGGGACTGGGCTGATGGGCTGATCTGTGACCATTTCCCCTGCCTTCAGCAGAAAACTTGGAGGTTGTATCTGTTATTTGCTCAGCAGATGCTCTGTGGTAAGTGGTGCAACTGAAGCCCATTGTGATTGTGGCTATACCTCTTGATTCAACAATGGCATGTAGTGGAAAATACCCATATATATTACATTCCTCCAGTATCATCTGAGGCTGTAGTATGATATCCTGCTATACAGGACAATTGCTTCAGAAAGCTGTCTCTTCATGTAAAAGCAAAGACCAGGGCAGGTCGTAGCCTGAGAGGATTGGCTTTTGCTCTAGGCTACTGCTAAGAGCTGTTAAATGTGAGAGCCAGTGTGTTATATTTTTGTCCTCTCTGCATCCCACTTCTCCCTCAGCCAAATTCCTGTTTTGATGTTTACGGCATTTTCCAGGTCAGGAGTGTAAAGTACAAAGTTAGAGTTCAAGTCTCAATGTTTTCTTCATCACAGACCATAAGAGAGAGTACTGGTGGCTTCTCTTTAGTCTTTGCCCTTTGTGAGGCCTTTGCTGTTTGTTTGTTTGGGTTGATTGTGGTTTTTAAAAATTTCTTGAGCATCCATATTTCTCTATTAAACACTGGGGAAGATTTGGGTTCCCCCAAACATTTAAACACTACTTGAATTACTTGGGGTGTGAGGTGATGCTTCTCTTTCAGCAACAGTTAGACTTTTTTTTTTTTTTTTTTCCCTCCCTCCCCTATGCGATCCAGCACCGTGTAGAAATAGCCAGCTTTGAGCAAGCAAGTCTCTGTGCAGGATAAACTGTCTGTCAGGCATTGTCATGGGCTTGTGTTGGTCCTGTGCCTGCTGTGTGAAACAGCAGTGGAGGTGCAATGCAGTTTGACCTCAGCAGAGAGGTGATTCGATAACAGGTGTAAGCTTCTCTTCCATGGGGAGGGCACTTGTAAGCTTAGCTCTTCAGGCAGGCAGACAGTGGCAAGCTGGAAGGCAGAAATCAGAGTGGAGGTGCAAATTTAAGGTAGAAATGAGGTGTCTGTCTACCACAGCTGCTACTGTTGTAACAAGCTGCAATGCAAAACCTAAATCACAGTATCTGGATCATGTGTTTTTAGAAAGGACTTAGTTTTGGCACATTGTAAACTAGGGATTTAATGCAGAAGTGAGCCAACAGAGGCTCTAATGCTCTTCGGACAGTATCAGAATGATTGCCCTAGTCTTCTTTAGCTTAAAGCTCATTCCCTTCCCAAATGACTTCTGTAAAAATGAAGTGGGTGAGACCATGTGATGTGCACATGGTAAAACCAGCAGTTTGCACAAGTCAAGTTTTTCTGCCCTTGGCTGAACTTTGTTGGCTGTGATCCTCAAAGAACTAGCAACATCCGTAAATCCAGTTCTCCCCAGCAGCCAGAAACATCCCCTTTGCCACCCCTCTAGAGACATTGTACTCAAGCCTCTGGTGAAAAGCTAATTAAAGCCAGGGCATGCCAAAGCTAGCACTGTGGTGTTTTTTCTTTGTTGCTCCTCAGTGTATGATCTACATGCCTTTGCTTGCTTCCAGGAATTGGGCTGGCCTTGGCTGCAGCAGTGAAGGGTTACCGCTGTATAATTGTGATGCCAGAGAAAATGAGCATGGAAAAGGTGAGATCTAGTTTTATTTAAAAAATAAAAATAAGCATGTTTGCACTTGCAGAGTTCCTGGTGCAGATGAGCGCCGTGGCTTTAGCAACCAAGATGTGAGCTTTTGGTGTCCAAGTCATTGGCCAGGCAGAACTCTGCTGAGGGGCTGTTGCCAGTGCCCAGAGAAATCTAGGCTGGCTAGCTATGGTCAGAAAATGTCTCTAAGACCCATTCTCACAGCATTTTCACTTGGAAAACAGTCATAACTGTTTTAAATACAAATGTCAAAGGAACCTGAGATTGCAGTCACTACCTGTCCCTGGGTTGACTGTCTCTCACTGAGCAAAGGAGGACAAACAACAGCAATGCTGAAGCTTTGAATGTTTTTGTGCTCTGCGCCGGGCTGAGCAAGGCTGTGAAGGAGACTGTTAAGCTCTTCAAGTTACACTGGGCCATATGGGCAATCATCTGACTTGTGTCACTACAGCATCAAAGGAGAAGGAAAAGCCACCTGAGTAACATCCACTTACCTTCATTGTAGAAAGCACAAAGCATCTAGCTCTAGAGCAAGCCCTGTCCTGTAGTGCTGCACCTGCAGCCAGAAGAAGAGAGTAAAGAGGAGATCCCATATTTCGCAGTTGCTGACAGCAAAACCGCTTGTCTCAGTTCAAACACTTTCAGTGACACAAATGAGAACATCCCCTGAAGGCCTATACCAGTTGCTTGCTCTTACCTTCACTGGAAGGAGAGGTATTGCATGCCTGTTGCCATGTGCCGTGCAGTACCAGAGGCCTCCCTCTCTTTGCCTTAGCTCAGTGTCATAAAATTTCTTGTCCTTGTAGCAGCTGAATGGTGTGTAGGAAACATCTCCTTTGCTGCCAGTGTCCAAAGGAGGAGGTAAATGTATGTAATTTGCACTGAAAAAGAAATAATTTCTGGGCTGTAGCACTGTTGGAGTGCAGAATGTATGTGACTGCCATGAGATGGTGTTTTGCCTGAATGAGGCTTCTCAATATGTATTAACAGTCCCTACAGGCTTGAAGGCCTAGGATAGAAACAGGACTCTGACATTTAGCTCCCAAGTAAAGTTTAGATAAGACCACATGACATTAAGGATCTGGACTTACGGCTCAGTGATGTGAGGCTGGGGTTTAAGAGAACTGCTAAGGAGGCTGTTGCAGACCAGGTAAAAGGGATGATGTTTTATTTCCCTTGCATCCTAATGAAGTCTGTATGCTGGAAGAGTGTTTGGGGATTTTGCGACTGCCTTTATTTGCTACAGGTGGATGTCCTGCGGGCTCTGGGTGCTGAGATTGTGAGGACCCCAACTACTGCCAGATTCGATTCTCCTGAATCTCACGTGGGAGTAGCATGGAGACTGAAAAACGAAATCCCTAACGCACACATACTAGATCAGGTAAGAGCCAAGGTGTCAGAGCTGCAGGCATAGTATGGGAGGAGGTATTGCAGCCTTGTTCCTTAGTGTCAATGGTTGACTGTTCAACGCCCTGCTGTGTCTCTGGAGGAAAAGATGTCCCAGGTAGTGGTTGAACAATCACCGTGCTGTAGGGTAGCAAGTTTTTCTTGTCACTAGAGGGCAGCAACGAGCCTGTGCTTGCAGACTGAACAACGTATGGGTGACTGCTTCCACTGAATTGGCAGTCGTGTGTGGAGGAGTACATGCAAGGGTCATGTTCATAACAGAAACAGTCCCACAAACAGAGCTGGTCTTGGCATTGGAGGGTGCTGGCACCTTAGAACTACTCTTAAGTTAGGTTGCTTAGGAAGGTTATATCTCCCATTGGGCATTTTGCCTAGGTCCAGATAATAGATAAGGAAATAGTCTGGAAAGAGCATCTGTGGCTTCGAGAATGTTTGTCATGCTCTTGAAATGTGACATTTGTCTTTCTGGTCTACTTAACGGCTATTTTGTCTTTTAATATAGTATCGTAATGCCAGCAACCCCCTGACGCACTATGACACTACAGCTGAAGAGATCCTGCAGCAGTGTGAGGGTACGTTTGATCTACTGCTGACCCCCTCTTTGAGTCGCGAGTATTCTCTTATTGTTAGGTACTTGGAGAATGGGACCTGAGGTGCTTGAGGAACACATGGGTTTTGATACAGCAAATCACATACATATGCTGTGTGTCATTAAATTTTCTATTCACTATTTCAGTAGTTGTACTAATGAATTATTTTTTTGCTGTTAGAGAGGGATGCCTTGGTTTTCAAACTTCTCTGCTTGTGGTAGAGAAGGCACTGATGCTCAAGTTGTCTTTTAAAGAACAAGAAAAACAAAAACAAAACCATAGCTAGAGTGACATGAAAGAACAGTCTTTTTCTCTGACCACGGGTAGAGAAATAGGCATTTTTATATTCTCAGAACAAATAGTCCATTACATTACACATGAAGCTTCTTCAGTTAGGAGTCCTCAGGAGTACCAGTCTGTGTTGCAGTGATCAGCAGTAAGACCCTTTTACTCTGCAGTGGTCACTTCCGTGTTAGCTCTAGGCAGCTGAGTTGGAGTACCAGAAGTGATTGAGCTGTGGCAGCAGAGAGCTTTAGCTATGCTAACTCACCCAGCTGAGGAATCGATTTGAGAGCTACTGGAGGCACTCAGTGTGCAGCCTGCCATAAGGGTATTTGCTATAGATGGTGAAAGAAATTATATAGGAGGCTACTGACCTGCCATATAAAACAGTACAGTTTCTGATGGGGCCCTCTAATAAGAAAGCAGTTATTAAATTACTTCTCAAAAAGTAACTGAAGTTGTTCAGAGTATTTGGTTTGTCTTTGTGCAAACTTTATCTAAGTTTGAATTAAAATGAGTGCACTTTAACAAACTGCCATCCCACAAACTGATAGTCTAGATAAGTTCTAGCTTTAGGCTTCTTATTTGTATTTACTTTTCCTCATAGGTCAGGCATTGCTTAGTTATTACTGAGCTTATACCCCTGCTTGGTGGGGTGTTATTCTTTTGACTGGTAAGCATTTGTTTTTGTATGTGATTTGATGACCTTTTAAAATGTTTGGTTGTTTGTTTATTAACAAAGCCATCATGTGGATCCACCATGTAAACTGTAGAGGGTGCCAGAAGAATGAACTATCACACCTGCACTCATTCTGAGTGCTCATGACGAGAACAGTGTTTTTCACATGAAAATGAGAGAACAGTTGTGTTAACAGTTCTCTTGATGAATACGTATCTCATGCTCTTGGCACTCATTCAGTAAATTAACTAATATAACGAACTGATCATTCTAAGTTAAAGAATTGAATTATCTACATCAGCAAATGCAATAACAGAAAAACTACAGGTGTCAGCTGTATGGGCCACCTCCAGCCCTGTTCAAAGCACCAGAAATTGGTGCCTTGCCAGGCCACTGGATGGACATTTCAAAACCACTGTTGGAGTAAATGAGATTGAGCAAGGTGGTCTCAAGGTAGGTCTTGTAACACAGCTCTTGGAAAACAAAGAGCCCTATCTTGCCCATTTTTGTTGAAGAAAGTCCATGCTTAGGTTTGAGTCATTTTTTTAATCCCATTAATCTAGGGCAGATTTCACAACTGCCTTCTGTCCTTTACCTTTAAACAGGAAAAATAGACATGCTGGTGGCTACAGCTGGCACAGGAGGTACTATCACTGGCATCTCCAGAAAGCTAAAAGAGAAGTGTCCAGGTTGCAAAGTAAGTGGCAAGCCTAAAGCATTTCTCTTCATCAGGATGAATCACAGACTGCTCCACCTGGCATGTCCCATTCCTTGCAAGTCTGCCCTGGGTCTTTGCGGGAAGCTCTAGCATGTTCTCAGTTAGAACGTACTTCTAAGTGGCTCAGCAGAAACTGGCCCTCAGATCCCTTCATGGGCTGTCTGAGAAACTTCCTTCTCTGATGTGTACTGCAGCCTTGTGTTTCTTCTCTGACTGTGCCTTCACTAACTTGCCAGGAGCTGCTGAGGTTTTACCCAGTGAAACTTTCCCAGCATGCGGCAACCTGTGTGTGTACTTGTGTGCTGTGTCATGTTTCCTCACAGAAGCTGGTATCATGTTTCAATTGTGAATATCTTCCTATACAGACAGGGAGTGGTAAACAAAATTTACTTACACTTGGCACAAAATGTCTTGACTGTAATGATGCCTGACATGTGAATGAGGACAATCTTCCCTCAGGGAAACCTCATCTTCTGTTTAAACTATGCAAAACCCGTATAGAACAAGTGGTGCCCCTCACTTAGTGTTTGAAGCCTGAGGAGACAGGATAGATTGCCAAGGTGCCAGAAACAGAAGAGCATTTTGCTCACAGGGGAGGTGAATGTTGCCAGGAAGAAATGAATAGGAGACTAGTTTGCTGTTAGCTTGGCTGGCTGTGCAGCCAGTGTGACACCAACAGTTGTAATGAGGCCAGCACTCCTGAGTGTATAGCTGTGTTCTCAGAAACAGCCTGTTACGATAGCTGAAGTGGAAAATGCTTCTCCAGATTATAGGTGTTGATCCTGAAGGCTCCATCCTTGCTGCACCAGAAGAACTGAACAAGACTGACAAGACAATGTATGAAGTGGAAGGAATCGGATATGATTTTGTCCCCACAGTGTTGGATAGATCTGTAAGTCACGCTTCTTGGTTTACTGTCCTTTGCCCCCTGCTGGGGTGCAGAATTGAGGTAAAAGGTAGACAAAGAACTTGGAAGTATTTCTTTTGAGCTGATAGGGCTAGCAGACAGAACTATTCCTGTTCTTGCCACCAGCAAAAGCAATCCTCAGAAGACTTCTGCACAGGCCAGGTTTGTTTTACAATGCTAGGTGGAAATGCTGTGAGCAGATAACATTTTCCTAGAACACAGTACTTTCTTCTTTTTTTTTTTGATTGGTTTGGTGTTGATTAAAAAAAGAAACTCACCAAAACCCCCCAACAACACCCTGGCTAGAAGTGATATGACTGTCCTGAGCAGAGCCTGTTTTTCTGGGAAGCCTTCCAAGAGGGGAGGAAACTGATGCTCTCTGTGGCTCTCACAACAACTTTTTCTCACAGTGAGGTTTCCATAAGGAGCCTGTTGTGCTGATGTGATCATCTTACCTTGGCAAAAAAAAAAAAAACTGAACACTTGGCATTTGGAGGATGGAAACCCAGGCAGCTCAGTAGGGCAGCTGTTGCCTCAGCAGAGCATGGGTTGAATTCACACTAGGTGTGTAGCTCCCTTAGCCGTCCTCATTTAAAGAGACCCTTGTTTCTTTCTCCCTGCCCCTTCCCAGACAGTGGACCAGTGGTACAAGAGCAATGATGAGGAGTCGTTTGCTATAGCACGCATGCTGATCCGAGAGGAAGGGCTGCTGTGTGGTAAGAGCAGAGGCGAATCCTTCGGGCTTCTCTTAAATAGTATGTGAGAGACCGAACCCTTCTGCAAGTGGGGAGACCTCCTTCCATTTCAGAAGCTGTCTTCCTCACCTTAGGCTTCTATGTGGCCTTTCCACCTCTGTCATTCTTTCTCATTTTTCAAGCTTAAACAAGGTAGGTTTAGACTAGACACTAGGAAGAAGTTCTTCACAGAAAGTGTTGTGGGATATTGGAACAGACTGCCTAGGGAGGTGGTTGAGTCGCCATCCCTGGATGTGTTTAAGCATCGCTTGGATGTGATGTTGTGTGATATAGTCTAGGGATGAACTTGCAAGTAGGGTTAATGGTTGGACTCGATGATCCCAAGGGTCTTTTCCAACCTGGATGATTCTGTGATTCTGTGATTTCACTTACAGTTTGACAGTTTTCCCTCTGATCTGCATTTTGGCAGGTGGCAGCTCAGGCAGTGCCATGTCTGTAGCTCTGAAGGCAGCCAAAGAGCTGAAGGAAGGTCAGCGTTGTGTTGTTATCCTGCCTGACTCCATCAGGAACTACATGTAAGAAAGTGTTGTGTTTTGTGTTTTTTTTTTTCTCTCTGGGAAAAGGGTGAGGCAGTCCCTTGGACCTCCTTACAGCAGCGACGACTTAAATACATATTTCTTATAGCAACTGGTTGTCAAAGCAAGAAATGTGTGTTGGGGCACAACTTCTGAGGTGTCTGGAAATTGTCTGATACGGAGTAGAAGGGAGCTTAGCCCCTCTGAAAGCTGAGCTTCTCCTTGTGTCCGACTTCACTAGCTAACCATGCATGGTTAGCATCTTTCACAGGAAAAGATTTGCTTCCACAGATTTATTTATTTGGGACCATTGGTGTTATCCCATTCCTGGAAGGTGCCCTGTAAGGCTGGCCTACTCTCTCTGCCTGTGTCCACAGCAGAAAACAGCAGTACTGTAGCAGAAGCCAGTGTTGGGGTGGGTTTATGGATGGAACCCTGAGGGCTTTGAGCTGTGTTGAGAAGCTTCTGTCCTACCACACTGAAACATATCCCAAACTATGGTGTTTTTAGCTGTGGTTCCTGACTTGTTTTGCGTCGGACGCAATACTAGATGACTAGAAACTGTTAACAGACCTTGCCTGAGTATGGATTTGCGCTTCTTCATTCTAGGCTGCCCCTACATCATGTTGTAACGGACTGATGTATTGAAACTTTGTTTCCTATGAGATTCTTTTTTCTTCCTAGGAGTTATTTCTTCTCAGTGTCCCTGGCTGGTAAGCTTGGATGGCAAACAACATTATATTTTTAATTACACTTTAGTTGTTAGTGGTAAACTGTTAGAACTGTAAACAGTTGCCTCTGTGTGCTGTTAGATTTACTGTCAGATGTTCAGCCTGCTAATGAGCTTTTCACTTTCTGATGCTTTCCAGGTCCAAGTTCTTGAGTGACAAATGGATGATTCAGAAGGGGTTCATGAAGGAAGAAGATCTTGGCAAAAAACCTTGGTAAGTATGTCAGATCCATTTGGATATTCATGAGTCTATTCAATCAACTTTACGGCAGTTTTTAATTTAAAGCTTACTTCCTTTGATTTGGCTAATCTTTCATACTGTTGTGTTGATTCATAATTGCAGCTATTAATCAAATCTGCTTAGATTAGTTTATTTCCTTCTTTCAGTTGTGTAGCAGCAGAAGAAATCTTTGCACTTAATGAATTTTTTTTTAATTTTTATTTTCTTATGAAAAGGGTTGTATTTGATCTCAGAGGGATTCTCTGTATACTACTTCCATTTCAAAGTTATCAAATGCAAATCACTGTAAATGCTCTTCCTTAAATTGCTACTGATAATGACTGTAAATATGGCTAACTCTGAGTAGGAGCACAAAATTTTCTGTGTAAAATATAAATAATGAAGCTAGGGAGATCAGTACTCTCCACTAACTATCTGTAATCCTAGAAAGTAGGGGAAATGAGGAAGTGAGTTTCAATCTTAAAGCCTTCTCAGATTTCAGTGACTTTGTGATGCTGGGGAGAAAACTTAAAAGCTTTGAAGCTTTACTGACTCTGGCTGAATCCTTGCTCTTCCTTGCAGCCTTTTGTCATTCCTGTAGTGCTGAAGGCCACTGTATACAAACAACTAGTTCTGTTCTCTCTGTAAGACTTGCATGAGTTTGTTTTATTGTTTCATTCCCAGGTGGTGGAACATCAGTGTTCAGGAGCTCAGTCTCTCGGCTCCTCTGACTGTGCTTCCAACTGTTACCTGCGCAAAGACTGTTGAAATTCTCCGGGAGAAGGGATTCGACCAGGTACCAGTTGTTGATGAATCTGGGTATGTCCACATATATCACTATTAATCCATATGTATTGTTTCCTTCACCAGGTCCTTTCAATGCTTACTAGAAGTATAGTATCCTCTTGCTTCTCTTTCTTCATTTATAATAACACACTTCAGAAATGTTACCATAGGCACATCAATGCTGGACTTAATATGTTGTCGTGCTGGGATTTTCCTGCCCTTCACATAATAAGCTTCTAACAGTTAGTGTAACACACTTGCTCAGTGTGTCTCTGCAGGATAACTTTGTTGGGTTTTTTATAATAGCTGTTTAACAAAGCAAAAAAATCATATCTGAAAAACAACCAACCTCAAACATGCCAATCTCCAGCACAGCTTTCACCTAGTTTCTTCAGAACCCTGCGTTACAGTGCAGTGGTGTAGTGACCCTTATTGCCCTGTAGCTCTATGGTAGGATGGGCTGAACAATGAAGAGTTCATAGAACGGCCTAGGCTGGAAGGCACCTTAGAGATAATTTAATCCAACCTCCCTGTCATGGGCAGGGTTGCTCAGTTACTCTCGATTACGGTGCTTACTCGAGGGGCTAATTGTTGTGGATCCTTGTAGGGAGAAGGGGAATGAGCCAAATTGAGGTGAACATGTCCCTGGCCATCAAACTTTTCAAAAGGACAGATGAGAGCATAAAACAATGAAGTTGTGCTTTTCAGAAGCCTTCTTGGTTTGCAACAAGCTCTCCAGTTGCAAGGACTAGAGATGGATAACTTGGAAGGGCCAGGCTGACCTCTGTGTGAGTCTTCCAGAACTTCTGAGAACTGGAGTTTGTCACCTGCAGAGACACAGAATCTGAGTATACCATCAATAGTGTTGCTTTATACCATGAAGCATCTGAACTTCTCCAGGCTGGCTGAGAAGGGATCCTTTTATCTACAGGAACACCTGAGGCTTTTCACAGAATCACAGAATGTCAGGGGTTGGAAGAGACCTCAAAAGATCATCTAGTCCAGCCCCCCTGCCAGAGCAGGATCACCTACAGTAGGTCACACAGGAATGCGTCCAGACAATTTTTGAATGTCTCCAGAGAAGGAGACTCCACAACCTCCCTGGGCAGCCTGTGCCAGTGCTCTGTCACCCTCACAGTGAAAAAGTTTTTTCTAATATTTTTGTTTTGTGTTGTTTAGTCTTACCTTCTCTCTTCCCTTCCTCAGGGTAATTTTGGGCATGGTGACCCTGGGTAACATGCTTTCTTCACTGCTTGCTGGAAAAGTTCAGCCTTCTGATGAAGTCAGCAAAGTAATCTACAAGCAATTTAAACAGGTAAGCAGGTATATTTTTACAGCTCCTGGTCCTCTGGTTTAAAGTCCTACTGTAGATGTCCTAACACTGTAGTGGCATCAGCTTGGGTAAGGTTACCTGGGACCATACAGAGCAGCTGCTACTGAGCACAGATGTGCCCTAAACTCTGTCCTAGGTCACTCAGCAGCTCCCAGGTTTGTGTTGTGACTCTGTATTGTGCTGTTCCATTACTTCAGTAGGCTTTCTTCTAGTATGCTCGTCCTTTCCTTGTTCCCCCAAAACCTTAGCCCAAATCAGGGCAATGTAACCATTTAGAGGAAGAAACGGGAAGATATTGAAAGAGCTCATCTAAGTAATTTCTGTATCCGCTGAAAAGAAGCTGTGCATTTGTGTCAGATGCCTTGCTAAAACAGGGGGATGGCTGCTGAAAGTTGATGTTGTCAAGATATGTGAATTTTGATGTTGGCCAGTTTTACCTGGCTGTCCAACTAGTGTGCCAGGATACCATAACTTCCCAGCTGTATGGGTGCTCTTCTAAAATAAATAAGTATTGTTGCTGTTGCTTTGCTTCTCTTGCAGGAAGAGGATTTTGTTTTTTAACATGGAATACTTGACTTAGTTTTCACCAGGCTTTTAGTTTCAAAACTGTCTCATAGTAGATGAGGTGCTGTATTCCAGAAGTATGTGTAATGCTTCCACTCAGTCTGTGAACTACCAAGTGCCTGAGGTTGAGAAGGGATACTAGTTTGTTATGGACACTTGTAAATATACTTTTTCCTTCCCAGACAGATAATCAAGCATCAGGTGGAAATGTGGTGCGTAACAAAACTGCTTAGTTCTTCATGTTCTCCCTCACTTGGACACCTTAAGAGTTTCTGGGGCTGGTGGTGTGCAATCATTTCTGTAGCTACACTGGTGTTAGCTGTAGTAGCCAAGTCTTTGTGCTTCTGAGGTTGTGGGTTTTTTCCATGGGCAGCTTGAAGTGTCTCATGTCTCTTCAGTAAAGAACAGCTTAACTGTTTCTTTTATCTTTAGTTCTGACTTTTTTTTTTTTTTTGGTGGAGGATGGGAGTGGCACAGAAGTGGTGGTATTGCTAACGTGCTAAAAGTATTGTTCGTTGGTTTTGGTTTTTTTCCATTTTAATTGAGGATTTAAAGAAGAAACATGGTTAAATGCACATAACCTCAGAAGTATTGTGGATTTTCCTTTTCTTACCATTTTAGTCACGCTTATTTGGCCTATTTACTGGTGAAATTGAGAGAATGGATCATCGATGCCACTTAAATGACTTAGATTATCCTACAGTTAGCATCTGTACTGCACCATGCATCAATAAGAGGTCATCTTAGCCTGTGACTACTAAGGCAGCTATCTTTTGGCAGCACAGGAAGTGGGTTTTTGGTAGGATCACCACAAAATAATTGTGGTGATCCCTTTGAATGGATGAGCGATGGTTATAGTGTTTTTCTTAAGTCTCTAGCAGGATAGTACTCTGGGGCTTTGAAATACTAGATGATTTGCTAATCCAAACAAGTGTCCTGTGTTAGTGGAGGGGAGGGCCATTCTTGTGGAGTCAGATGTTAGTTCCAGTGGTCTGGGGTCTCTTTACCCCTTCTTCCCCAAGGGATCCTCGAATCAACTACTAACATCTGTTAGATGTGGTGCAGACATAGCCTTAGCAGATTTCTTGTCTGCCTTAACCAGCAAATAGAGTTTGGGCATCCTTTATGAGACTGACTTTTACTATACCTTGTGTCTAATTGTTAGTCTGTTCCCTGGTGTGATTTTGGTTTGTGTCCTAACCCATTTAGAACTCTTGTAAACAATGCAAGGCGTGGTGTCCCCAAACTTACTTCTGGGGACTGGAGTTGCAGGGCCATGAGCAGTGCCCTGCCACCTGCCCTCAGCCAAACAAGCAGTCTCAGTCATCTGTAGTGTAGTAGCATGTGCATAGGCTAATTGCCTTAAAGACTTTTACAAAGTTTGAACAAAATGCCTACATGTGGGAAGATTCATGGGCACGTTTCTTTTTTAGGGAGCTTGAACAAATAGTAGTGAGACAGGTGAAAACTCTGTGGGAGTTCTGTTCAATTTTCATTAAGCATTTCAAAGTGTTTATGTCTACATAGTTGCCCCAGGCCTGCCTATAGGCTGCTTGTTCTGGTTGTCTTTAGCCTACCCAGTCTCTGAAAATGTGTCTGTTGATTGAATGGCAAGGGGCTCTACTCCTTCGGTGACCTTTGAACTTGCTTACAAAAGGTAGACTTTGCATGTACATTTGCACGAAACTGCTTGTCAGTGGTGGTGACTGATATTTGACTCGATGTGGCAGTAGGTCCAGATTTTCGCCCCTACCCCTTGCCTGGCCCACAAGCTGAAGGATTGGTATTTCAGTAGGCACTAGGGCCTGCTGGTCCCTTCAACACAGGCTGCTGGGAATCCTTTTGATCTCTTCTAACTCACAGGGTGGAGACAAGGGCTCTGTGTTGGAGCGCAGCCCAACTGTTCACACTGTGGCATTTATTCTTCGATCACAAGCTGAGCTCGCTGCAGGATAAAGACATATTAGTCCGCAGTGCAAAACTTGTTTCATGAAGATTCCTTTAATCAAAATATATCAGATGGTGGGTGTTACCTGGGGAGAGTCACTTGGGTAATAGACCTCTTGCTGCTGCTTAATATGTGAAAGCATGTAGGAAGAACAGTTTATGTGTTGTTTCAAATGGTTTCAGCAGGTACTTTCCTGAGTGTTTTAGAAGAATCTGTATTCTTTCTGCAGAGTCAACACAGGGTGCTTTCTTGTTTAGCCTTAGTAGAGTTGAACTTCAGTAAAAATGAATTCTTAATTCTCAGTTCCTTGATTTGCACTTGAATGCAGTGTTAGCTGACCGATTTTAACCTCAGTTTTGTTTTTTGGCTTGTTTGGGCTTTTCTTTTCCCTTATTGCCTTTGCAGATCATATTCACTTCCACAATGATTTGTGGCCTGATTCATTCACTTTTTCCTAGTCTCGCTATAGTAAAATCAACAAGTATAATGAGTTTTATGGTAACTTCTTTTGTTAGGCACATGGAACACTTGATCTTTTTCCGTCATTAATCTTTCAGACACTCAGTATATTCAATATATTCATTATATTTACAGAATCAAAATAAGTAACTTCATGTGGTGCTTTGTTTTTTCTGTTTTCTTGGAAACTAAAAAAAATTTGGTTTTGTTGTTTCAAGTTGGCCTTGATGTGTTAGTGTTTTACAATACTTCAGATGGGAGTGGCATGTAAAAGCTGATGTGTGGCTTTTAGTACTTGCACAAGGTATATGAGGATTGTTGACCACCACATGTGTAAAGGACTGTTATATTTAAGTTTTGTAACTCTCTCCTCAGATTAACCTGAAAGACAACTTGGGGAAACTCTCTCTTATCCTGGAAATAGATCACTTTGCTCTAGTGGTTCATGAGCAAATTCAATGTGAGTATGATGTCACTTGTACGAGGTAATCTTTTGAGTGGTAACAAGAAACAAGTACAAGTGTGAGCGTCTAAACAAATTTTGAAGAAGTCCGTTCCTCTTTCTATGTGTGTAACTATGTGTTAGTAACACTTAGGAAGACACTAATACTGTAATTCTTGTGGAGTCAATGTTAAATCCATTAAGAACCTCACATACTGTAATGTACCTGGTTTTGAAGCAAATTACTTCAGAGAACTGAATGTCAGAATCTAGCCCTCTGTCCAGAGGCTTTCTTAGTAGCAGGAAGCTCCTTCAGTAAAACTGATACTTGATTCTTCCTACTTCTTTATGAACTGAAAATGACTAAATAAATCTTCAGAGCTAGGGTATGTCACTGTTATATATGAATGATTTTTCCTTCTTCATCTTCCTTCCAAGCAAGCAACTTGCAAAATTACAAACACTGAGAAACTAGACTAAAAACAATATTAAAACTCACCAGATAAATTTATCTGACAGCTATCTCAGTTGTCACAGTAAATAAATAGTCCTCAAACTTGGATTTGTTCCTGGTAATCCCAGAATGTTAAGGATTGGAAGGGACTTCAAAAGATCATCCAGTCCAACCTCCCTGCCAAAGCAGGATCACCTAGAGTAGGTCACACAAGAACAAGTCCAGATGGGTTTTGAAAGTCTCCAGAGAAGGAGACTCCACAACCTCCCTGGGCAGCCTGTGCCAGGGCTCTGTCACCCTCACAGTGAAAAAGTTTTTCCTAATATTTTTGTGGAACTTCCTATGCTCCAGCTTGCACCTGTTGACCATTGTCCTGTCATTAGACATCACTGAGAAGAGCTGGAGTCTGTCCTCCTGACACTCACCCTTTATATATTTATGAACATTAAGGAGGGCACCCCTCAGCCTCCTCTTCTCCAAGCTAAAGAGACCCAACTCCTTCAGCCTTTCCTCATAAGGGAGACGTTCCACTCCCTTCATCATCTCTGTGGCTCTGCGCTG
The DNA here is from genome assembly GCF_000703405.1 of Apaloderma vittatum. Classification (NCBI taxonomy): domain Eukaryota; kingdom Metazoa; phylum Chordata; class Aves; order Trogoniformes; family Trogonidae; genus Apaloderma; species Apaloderma vittatum. Next base: position 24,668 of record NW_009709043.1, read on the forward strand.
GACTCTCTCAAGCAGTTCCCTGTCTCTCTTGAGCTGAGGGGCCCAGAACTGGACACAATATTCCAGATTTGGCCTCACCAGGGCAGAGCAGAGAGGGAGGAGAATCTCCTTCAACCTACTAGCCACCCCTGCTTCTAATACAGCCCAGGATGCCATTGGCCTTCTTGGCCACGAGGGCACGTTGCTGGCTCATGGTCATCCTGCTGTCCACCAGAACCCCCAGGTCCCTTTCTCCTACGCTGCTCTCCAACAGGTCAGTACTGGCACATGGGGTTATTCTTTCCCAGGTGCAAGACCCTACACTTGTTGTATTTCATAAAATTTCTCCCCACCCAACTCTGCAGCCTCTCTAGGTCTCTCTGAATGGCAGCACAGCCTTCTGGTGTGTCA
>NW_009709044.1:0-1739 GCF_000703405.1 Apaloderma vittatum
CGGCTTTTGTGTATGGAGAAACGCTCGTCAGCGGGAAAAGTGCAACCTCAGGTTCTCTCCCACAGGCAGCTCTTTGTTCCCAGATAAAGGACCTTACACCAAAGGCCCTTTGTGCCGCTGCTCAGAACGGTGCCGGGATTAATTGTACCGATAGGTGCTTGAATGGGGAGCATGCAAGGCCGCTTGCTCCTGCCGTAATTATCTTCAAAACCAAGGAGGAAATTAAAATATGCGGGGAGATGCCCCTTTTGGCGGTTTTTTGACTAGCAGGCAGTCGCTGGGATTGAAAGTGCATCCCTAAACAAGCTGCCTTTCCTTCCAGAGGAGCACAGCACGGCTGTGAGGGTGAGAGGCATCCTGCACCGCTGCAAGCAGCCGCCACAGTGGAAGCCAAGCCGTGTCCTGGGGCAAACGGCTCAGTCGTCAGTGCTGTCTGCAGGAGGTCGGCATGGGGCGAGTGGCCTTGCCATATGGCAAACCCCAGCGCCAGCCCCTCCGACTGACGGTGCCATGGCTCCCAGAGAGCACAGGCACGTTGCAGAACAGGTTCCTCTGTTTGCGGCGAGGCTGCGTGGGTGTCTTTACTAACTTTCCTCCCTTGCCTTCTTCCAGGATGCTCTGGACTTGCGCGAGCTGCCTTCTCCTTGTCGGGGCGAGGAGCTGGCGTCCTACCTTGCCAGCGCATCGTGATAAAAGCCGGCGGTCCCCATGTTCAAAGGCGAGAGCGTTCAAATCAGAGCCGGTTGGTGGAGACGTTTGAGTCTTCCCCAGTGGCTTCATCTTGAAAGTATTTTGATATTTTCTTTCTTTTCTTCCCCCCTTTTCTGGCTCAGCCATCGCTGCCGCGTGTGTCTGCCGCTCAGCAGTGCGAGACGAGTTCTCTGGGCCTCTTAGGGGGGAGTTCAAACGTTTTTTGTTGGCCTCAGACTGTGCACGCCGCATTCCTGAGCCCCTGCGCGGGGAGGAAGAGATCCCCAGCTCCAGATGGGTCCTCACCAGGGCTTCAGACACCCAGCAAACAGCTGGGGACTCTGCAGAGGTGATAGGAGGACTGCTGACAGGGGACCACTGGTCTTTGCTCCTTGGAATGATCCTGGGAGGAGGCTTTTTCAAGGCAAGAGGGAGGCAGCTGGAGTGATGCTTATAGCCCTGTCTGGGGCCCTGCCCCAGGAGCTCTGCCATGGAAATCCTGCTTTTATGTGGGGTTAGCCATGGCCTGCTGCACTCACTGAGAGTAACGAGGCTCCTGCTGCATCGCTTGCCTTTGCCCAGCTGAAGGTAAGGAGAGGACAACTCCCCAGCGCTGCAGACAGTGATAAAGCAAGCCTTAGGGTGACTTCCCCAAGCTGGCAAAATTGGGAGCCAATTTCCCGTTGACTAATGGGACCGGGCTCTCGCTGTGGCGTGCGGGATTTGAGGTGGCTTTGACTCACTGCTCGGCCAGCCCTGACACTGTTCACGTCCCTCTGAAGCACCTGCAAACCTGCGCTGAGCCAGGAAACCACCGGTGCTGCCTCCAAGCTGAACTCTGGCACTGTGTGCCGGAGGGAGAGAGCAGCTGTCTATTTATTCCCAGACCCCTAGAATCTGGTGTTTGCCCAAATCCTCAGCTCTAGATGGTGTTACAGGCCCCTTTCACAGAGGGCCAGCACTTAGTGTCTTCCAGTGTTTGCTCGAGAAAGGACATGGGTTTGGTGCCAGGCTGCCACAAGATCTCGTGGCATTTTTAAGGGCAGAGA
>NW_009709044.1:1892-2206 GCF_000703405.1 Apaloderma vittatum
GCAGGAAACCCCCACTGCCCTCCACGCTCAGCCCTTTTCCTTTAGCTGAGTCGCTCAGTGATTTTATTTTCATTATTTCCCCTCCCTGCTCTCCCTGTCAGGTTTACACGGCTCTTGCGCCATCGGCCAGCTTGACTGTGTCAGATTATTTTTTTCCCTCCTCTGCCGGTCAGATGGCAGATGCTGCCAAATTAGGATGCAGGCAGCGAACCTCCTGTCCGAGGCGCATCTCTGCCCCGAGCCTGCGCTCGTGGGGAAGGGCAGTGCCGGAGGGGACAGCCGCCCACGTGCCCTGTCCTGGGGCCGGGCCAGTG
>NW_009709044.1:2516-2826 GCF_000703405.1 Apaloderma vittatum
CAGCGTTGGCTTGGCTCCGCCGCCAGCACGGCGCGCCTGGGCCCTCATAGGGCCCTGCTGTGCCCTTATTAGGGCAGCCGGCATGTAGGGCCTGTCCTTCGGAGAGGTATGAGCTGCCCTACTCTGCAACCTGCTCCCCCATGGGCTGGTACCAGCTGCCTTCCCTGGGAGCCGCCACAGTGCAGAAGTCCGGGGAGCACGGCAGCATCTCCAGGAGGTCTTGTCTCATGGCCGTGCGGGGCCGTGCTCCAGCCCCTGCCAGCGGTCAAAAGCTGATACTGTGGGGAAGGGGAAGGGAGAGGGATGGTGG
>NW_009709044.1:2840-3093 GCF_000703405.1 Apaloderma vittatum
GCAGCCAGCATCTTGGGACTGGGCAGAGGCTGCCCCATGGGTCCCCAGCCCTGTCCCGCACATCCTGTGCCCCAGTTTTCCTGGCATCTGATTGCCCCTGTGCAGCCCACTTGGCAGAGGGCCTTGGTTTTGTGGTTTTGAGAAACAGCAAATGACTACTCCCCAAGAACCACCTCTGTTTGCAAATGAGCTGGTGTTGGTTTGTCCTTCCTGCTGTAGATTCTGCCCCCTGACCCCCTCGTGGCTGGGGACC
>NW_009709044.1:3184-3684 GCF_000703405.1 Apaloderma vittatum
CTGGGAAAAAACGAGGCAGGTTGGAGAGCCCACATGTCCCCAGATGTGCTTGTTTATCTGTGCTGTGGTGGCACTCGCAGCCCGTGCTCCTGGTCCATCCATGGGTGCTGGCTCAGGAGCTGCTGGTGGGTCTCCTCAGGGTGGGACACAAGAGGAAGGTGTTTACCTCCAGCCAGGGTTCATCCAAAACCCTGCGATCCACAAATGTTTCCTTCTTCCTCAGTGCTTCCTCCTGGCCAGGTCAGCTTGTGGTTTTCCTGGGGTAGAAGGAAAGAAGCTTGAACTGCCTCTCGCTTCTGGGGCTGAGCCGTGGTGCGTGACACGGCCGAGCTGACCTGGCATGTCCCCTACCCCAGCCATTGAGAGCGAGTAGCTCCCCGCCCGATGTCACCTCTGGGGGCTGGACAGTCACGGCTCCTTGCCCTGCATCTTGAGGCTGGGTGAGCTGAGGGATGGGCAGATGGACAGCCCTTGAGGAACCCTTGGGGAGCCCTGCGGGG
>NW_009709044.1:3814-4118 GCF_000703405.1 Apaloderma vittatum
CAACCCCCCTCAGGCAGGGGAGGGGCCAGAGCACCCCAGGGCTGCCTGCTCCCCTCCAGACAGCCTACAGGGCTGTCCCTGGAGCGGGGGCTCGCAGAGGCAGCAGCCCAAGGAAGGACAGTTGGCCCCGGCCCCAGCACACGTCGTCGTTCTCCGTCCTTGTGTTTTGCTCCCAGTTTTTGTGCGTGGTGCTTGTGCGGAGCCGTGCGGCTCTGCCCGGGATTAGCGACAGCTGCCTGCAATTGCAGCTCTTCCCAGACAAGCGTCTCGCTCCCCCAAGGCAGGGGCTGGGGCTGTTTGGGGA
>NW_009709044.1:4149-4460 GCF_000703405.1 Apaloderma vittatum
GAATGTTGGCCAGACGGTCAAATTCTTCTCCCCTCTTGTAAAATGAGTGATGTGGGGCGTCTCTGGGAGAGCAGCCTGCCAGTCCCTCCTCCTCTGGATAAACCTGCCTGGCCCACACCGCCCTGTCATGGGAACGGGCCCTTTCAACCCCAGCCACAGTAAATACGCGCCCTGCCAAAGCAGAGGGGGAGGGTGCAGATGGGGGTGCCCTGTCTCCCTCCTCTGGCACCCCCCTCACGCTGGCCGGGAGGCACGTCTGGCCGTACCCATGGCTGAGGGAGGCAGCCCGTCCCCTTTCCCCCCCTACCCCC
>NW_009709044.1:4491-6878 GCF_000703405.1 Apaloderma vittatum
GCTCCTCGTCCTGCCACATCCCGCCTCTGGCGCTGCTCTCCAGGGACACCTCGCTCTTCCTGTTCTCCTGATGGGAGAAGAGAAATCTGGAGTCTGTCTGCGCCGCTCCCCCTCCTCCCACCACGTCTCACCCCCCAAGTTGCTGTTTTCCGCAGAAATGTCAGGCTCGGCTCTCCTCTCCCCCACTCCTCCTGGTTTTTTCCCTCTAATCTTGGCCTTCATCTCCAATTACTTCTTTTTCTCCCCTCTCTCTCTCCAGAGACCCTGATGGACACGAAGTGGGTGACCTCTGAGCTGGCATGGACAACTCATCCGGAGACAGGGGTAAGTCTGGAGCCAGCCCCGGTGCTGACCTCCAAAGCGCATGGCTGGCCCCGGCCCTACGGGGATCGGGCTGCTCGCCAGCGCCTTCACGGAGCTGCCTACGCCTTCCCCCTTTCCCTCCCGTGCTTATCCTCTCACCTCCTGAAACCATCCCCTCCTGGCTCCGTGCTGGTGGAGCGGGAGTGCTGTGGTCCCTGGCCCAGGTTGTTCTTAGTCACCCTGATGACCGGGAGGGTTGGGATGGGTGGAGATGCAACTGCTCCTCTTCCCTGTTGACTGCTTTCCAATCCCCCTCCGCTCCATGCCGTCCATGATGTGTCCATGGCACTGATCTGCCCAGCTGGGGGCTCTAACCCGCTCTCGTCTCACTCACAGTGGGAAGAAGTCAGCGGTTACGATGAGGCGATGAACCCCATCCGCACGTACCAGGTGTGCAACGTCCGGGAGGGCAGCCAGAACAACTGGCTTCGCACCAAATTCATCCAGCGCCAGGATGTCCAGCGCGTCTACGTGGAGCTGAAGTTCACGGTGCGGGACTGCAACAGCATCCCCAACATCCCTGGTTCCTGCAAAGAGACCTTCAACCTGTTCTATTACGAATCAGATACGGATTCTGCCTCTGCAAACAGCCCTTTCTGGATGGAGAACCCCTATATCAAAGTGGATACAATTGCTCCGGACGAGAGCTTCTCCAAGCTGGAGTCTGGCCGTGTGAACACCAAGGTGCGCAGCTTTGGCCCTCTCTCCAAGAACGGCTTTTACCTGGCCTTCCAAGACCTCGGAGCCTGCATGTCCCTCATCTCTGTCCGGGCTTTCTACAAGAAATGTTCCAACACCATTGCTGGCTTTGCTGTCTTCCCGGAGACTTTGACGGGGGCCGAGCCCACCTCTCTGGTCATCGCGCCGGGCACCTGCATCCCCAACGCGGTGGAGGTGTCTGTGCCCCTGAAGCTGTACTGCAATGGCGATGGCGAGTGGATGGTACCCGTGGGAGCCTGTACGTGTGCTGCTGGATACGAGCCGATCATGAAGGATACCCAGTGCCAAGGTAAGTGCATGGCTGACTGGCTGTGGCTCTTGTCCCCACGGATGTGTTGATGCAGAGGTGGCAGTTTTGTGTTGAGATTGGTCTGGTTTTGGAGGCTTGGGACCTGGGCAAGCTCCCTGAGGAGGGAGTGGGGTTGGATCTCAGAGCACCGGTCTGCAATTTGACTCCGCATCTGGAAACCTTAAAGCCACCGTGGTCCAGACTGGCGCAGCATCTGCTGTGACACGCTGATTAGTGCCAGACAGTGCTACCCTCTGCGGGATGCTTCTCCGCGCCAGGAGCCGCAGCTCCAAGCATGGTCCTCAGCAGGGATCCAGTGCATTTAAGCCTCTGAGCATTACAAAAAAACCTCCCTCTCCCTGCTGCTGCTGTGTCCAGCGTCTCCTCTCCCTCCCGCCTGCCTTACTTGGGACTGGGGCGACCGATTGTTCCTGGCAAGCGTGATTTCACGCTGCTTGTGCGGAGGCGCTTGGGAGCCCCGGTGGTGAGCGGAGCCCTGCTGTGCTGGCTGCGGGAGAAGCCATGCGGATCCGTACAGATGCATTCCTCCCCTGCCGGCGCTGAGGGCTTGAAGCAGGGAGGATGAGGAGAGGCACAAATTCAGGGGAGCTGGAGCTGGTGGAGGAAGGTAGAGCATCCTGCACACGGATTTTTGGGGTTGGACAGCTGCCTTGCGTGACAGGATAGCCCTGTGTGGGTCCTGTGCTCTCCCACAACAGCTTTGGTGTTGCTGTTTCACCCCAGGTCAGGTGTGTTGATAAGGAAAAATCTGCCCGGGTGGATGTTGATTTCCCATGGGGTGATTTTGTCCTTGGGAGCCGTCTCTGGCACGCAGGACACTGCCTCGGGGTGTCTGGGGTTTAGGACAGAAAGGTCGCTGCTCCCCTTGGCTGGAAGTGTTGCGCAGGGAGCGGGACGCCAGCTGGGCCCCCGGCGCTGGATGCCTCGTGCACGCCGATGACGGGATGCCTGGCGCCGGCCCTTTGCTTTTGGCAGAGGCGATGCAATTCGGGAC
>NW_009709045.1:0-21665 GCF_000703405.1 Apaloderma vittatum
GCCGTCAGCGTAAAGGCGGTGTATTTCCCCTTTTTAAGCTGTCTTTAAGTCGTCGCTCTCACGGGGCAGTCACTGTTAAAACCCCGAGTTGGCCCAAAGGTGTATTTTTACTAGAAGGAAATGGTACCATTTTTGTATCTGCGTTTTGGGAGCCAGTTTCTGTGGATATCGCGGGGGTAATCGAGCTCAGGGTGAAGAAGGATCTATTTTGCCCAATTGCTTTTTGGTTTTGTTGGTTGGTGTGTTGTTTTTTTTTAATGTCGTGAGTTAAGATTAAATACTCGGGTTTGCCAGGGTGCTGAAAGCCGGAAGGGTGAAACATGCTATATCGAGTTAGTCTTGCCATGGAGACCTGGATATTTTATTGATTTCAGCGGTATCTTTTCACTTGTGTAACACTGGGTACGTAAATATTCATGTAAGTGAGCTCAGTCGACTTATTTGTAATTAACAGTAACATCTCCACATTAAGTGATCCTGATTATAAGAACGCATTTGCTTTTCTTGTAATTACATGTCAGCTGTAATTGTTTACACGTTTTACCTGTGATACAGCCATTATGCAAAAATTAATTTCACTAGTGCTTCTGCATAATAGAGGAAGAAACACTGAAGTGGAACCAGTAGACTTTTTTTTCTTACAGGAACCTTTTAAACTTAGAGCTAGACAGCTTAAGGCCTTAACTGTAAATGCTTGATTTGAGTCAGAAAATCCCACGTGACTTTATAACGTTGGTGGAACTTGTTCCACGTTGTGTATTTATGCAGAGGTGATGTGTAAGAAACTGATGCATACTGATTTAGATCTTCAGATTTTGAATACAAACATACAAATAGCACCATTTTGTCTTTTGGCTTTTTTAAGTAGCCTTGTTGCATACGTATTTAGTGTACATATGCATGAACTTGTATGAGAATCAAGAATACAGCACTTAAAGAAAATGCCTTTATGACAGTTTCTCAAAAGCATTTCTTTCCCTCACCTGGACAATCAAGCTTTATGAAAGTATACATGCTATGGCAGGTGGGATTTATGTTTACCAGTGATGCATGGTTTTGTACAACTCTAGTCAAGAGCATTTGTAGTGCTAGAGATAAGGAGATTTGGTTTTTTTTAAATTATACTTCTAACTATATTTTGAATGTGTGCTTGGTTATTTTTCTGTCATGTGTGTGTAAATGCATCATGAAAGTTGTTAATCTATTTTGAAGGTATAAAAAAATAGATCTGACTTTTCAATTTAATCACATGGCTATTCTTAAAAAAATTTTTAAAAACCCGCACACAACCCACCAAAAAACCCAGTAACAGTTGCTCGTATTGCTACTTAAGGTGCTATTGTTCTGCCTCAGAGTTTATCTGTGTGGTGAAGAGCCTTTAGGTCCTTGGAGCCCTGCTCTTGAGACCATTTGCACGCTCGGGGAGATAGCATTGCATCACTTTCTGTTCACTGGGTCAGTTTCTGATAGCATCGTTTCCAGCAATTGTTACGTGCACGGTACAGCTCTGTGTTGGGAAGCTGATTTTCTTTTTTCCAAGACCATGTAATTCATAAAAGTTTTATGGTTTATTGACAATTTGACTGTCATACTCATCTGTTTGCTTTAATACTTGGTTGTAAATATGTGGATGTACAGAGTTTGCAAATCTGCATAAACCTGGCTGCACTAACATTTTGCACCTGTTAAATTTTGAGATTTTTTTTGAGAGCAAAAGAAGGAGGCTGAAATGGAGAAGTAGGAACATAGGCTGGGTGGTGTCTCGAGTGTCAGTATTTACTTGATTAACAATATTTCTAGATATTTGTAGTAATCAATTCTGTGATAAATTTGTGACAATTGTGGAAAAAATTACATGCATGGAAACAATCATGAAAACAATCTTCATCCCTAACTTAGTTTGTGGGGTTTCAGTGGTGTTATTTCAGCTTTTCATGGATTCTTTTCCACATGTGAGGAAGCCTTTCAGTAAGTGTTCTCAAGGCTTTTCCTTTGCTTAAAATGCTATTACTAGTAAAATACAGAAGTATTAATAAAATTCTTTTAAAACTTGGCTTTATGGAAACACAGTTGATCGCAATTAAAATTGTAATTTAATTATTGGGTGAGGATTTCTCTTGTGATCCGTAAAGCTGTACTTAAACTACTATTTCTGCCAGCAGTTTGTAATACTTATCTTGTTTTTGTCTTCTCAGGTGCTCTGTAGCAGAGCAAGATTGGTCACCTACCTACCAGGGTTTTATTCCTTAGTCAAAAGAGTTGTAAATCCCAAGGCTTTTTCTACAGCAGGTTCCTCTGGCTCAGATGAGCCTCATGTTGCTGCTACACCTCCTGATTTGTGTAAGAAAAAGCAAATTCATTTTATTTGAATTCGTGTGCTATCAGAACTGTGCGCCGCATATAAATCCTGAAGTGTGCTTTTTATATCAAGGCACTTCTGCATTGTGCTTGCTTTGACCTTGTATGATGGTGATCAAATACAGATATTTGTATGGGAGAGGGTGTTTTTGGTTTTTTTTTCTCTTTTGTTTTAGATGTGATAGCTAAAGCAAGGCTTTGACTTTTGCAGGTCCAAGAACAGTATGGCCAGATGAAGTAATGGGTCCGTTTGGCCCGCAGGACCAGAGATTCCAGCTGCCTGGTAATATTGGTTTTGACTGTCACCTAAATGGCACTGCTTCTCAGAAGAAAGGCCAAGCTTCAAAAAGTCTTCCTGATATATTAGCAGAGCCTTCAACAAGTGAAAGGCATGAATTTGTAATGGCACAGTACATAAATGAATTTCAGGTAAGAACAGGCTGCTTCTTTGTGAAACTGGTATTTCTTGTCTAAGAGAAATGTAATTAGTCTCACTTCCTCTTAAAAAAAAAAAAGATATTATTCACCTTTCAAACCATGTAGAAAAGTCAACTTCAGCTGTGGTGAGTGAGAGATTAAACAGAATTTAGCTGAAGTTTGGTCTTTTAGTAGAAGTATTTGGGGATGTGATTCTTTTTTACTAAGTAGTGCTTGGTGAAATAGCTTTTTAGTAGTGACAACTTCAATTTCAAAACTTGATCTTGACCAAAGTCTCACCATCTTTTATCAAATACAATTGTTAGTTTCTTCAGTATTTTATTTAATGGATCTGGACTTAGTAGTTTGGACAGTGCTTAGATCTGCCTGCTCGGTTCTGACAGACACTGAAATCAAACAGGAGCAGCAGAACAATGTACCTGAACCTCAGGTCACACGATGAGGCTGCATTTTGGCCATGGCAGAGCTTGCAGCGAGTCAGATGTGTCAATAGCTTGATAATTGCTAGTGTGATCTCTGCGTTTCAGCAAACATTCCGTGCTGCTAGCTGCTGGCTCAGCTTTCCGGGCGCTCAGAGTCTGTGATGTGCTCAGACTTTAGAAGTCAACTAGCAAATCTCCATTGTAAAAAAAAGCTTTATAGTGTTGGGTTTTTTTGGTAAATGTAGCGTTGTATTCCAAAGTGTTCAGAAAACATAAGCTTCTGGTGAGCTCCCCAGATTCTGTTTTCAGCTCGTGCGGATCATGCTTCCAGTTATAAGCCCAACAGAAAACTGTGATCTTTTGTTTGGTTGGTGCAAGCCAGGTGCACTGAACACACATCTTTCTAGCAAGATGACTTGTGCAATAAAATCCCCAGTGAAGCCGTTGCTGTCCCAAATGGAAGGGAGAACCTGGGAAGAGTAGAGGCAGGTTTGGCAAGGTATTCAGAAGGCAGCCAGCGAGAGTCAGCTCTGCTTCCCACCGGCGGCAGTTACGATGCATGAACAGCATTTAGCTAACGAAAATGCTACCCTACTCACCTTAGGAGAGAACCCAAATTTTCAGTTACAGGGGTTTGATGGGACTTCCGGTAGGTACTCAGCATGTACTGAAATTCCTGTAAATTATGGCAAAGAGCTAGAACTGTGTTAAGCTATTCTGTGCATATTGCACAGTAACTGTAGCAGGAGGCAGCTGTTGTTGCTACCTTCTTAAGGGCATTTCAAGCTTAAATGTTGTACGTCTAACTTAGGGTTGCTCTGTTTATAATATAACCACAAGAATCTGTTTTGAGATTGCTTTTCTTTTTTTTTTTTATAATAGTGATAGAACTGAAAAAAATGCAAAGACTAAAACGGTGTTATTGGAAAACTGTTTTGCTTTTCAATCTACGACAGCTAAAGCTGAAAATACTGATAGTTCAGAGCTCTAGAAATGTTGCGTAACTTCAGAATAAAGTTTTATTCTAGCTCAGGTAATGTGTATGTCTGAAATCACTGTTGCATTGAATACTGTTGTTCCAGAAGGATATTTAAAAAAAACAACCCTTTATTTCTTAAGGCTTTGAGATAATACAGTTGCAATAAAATGTAAAACTTAAAATTTCTGTGTACGTTTAAGTAATAGGTAATACCTATATCTGTTCCACTTTTATTATTTGAAAAAATTCTCACTGTAAATGATCCTTCTGTGAAACTGCCTGTCAGTGGACATCTAGTCACAGAAACATAGTCTAGTCTACAGAGTTATTCCTCTTACACATTTATGGATGAAAAAGTTACAATTTTTGTTTTTCTCAGGGTGCTGATGTTCCACAAAAACAGCAAATAAATAATGCTGAAACTTACTTTGAAAATGCAAAGGTAGAGTGTGCAGTACAAGCTTGTCCCGAACTGTTACAAAAAGGTAAATTTTCACTTTTATTGACAGCTAAAAAATGACAACTTTTTAAAATGTAAAAATATGCAAGTAAGCACTCTGGTGTAATTGATCTCACAGAATGCGTGATAGAAAAGGGTAATCTGGAGATTTTATATTTTACAAAAGAAAAATACATGCTGGAAAATGAGGACTGCTGACAAACTCTACTGCTGACAAACCTTAGTATTTGGTAAAAAATTCAATGCCTTTTAAATTCAGGAGCTGCTGGGGTGGGGATTAACTTTCAGCTGCTGCTCTAGTGTCAGATAGGTTCTGTAGCTAACTCGCTATCGGAAGACTGGCTTGTGACAAAGCTTTTGGCGCTGCGTCTTAGGAAACTCCGCTCCCCGAGTTGCTTTTAACGGGACCTTACCAGGTGCATTAATTGCTGCAAAAGCAACGTCACAGCATGCTCTTTGCTGGATCTGATGTGAAAAACACATGCACATCTTAGATTTAAATGAAAGGAAGGCTCTAAAGTAGGGTCAGTAATTTGTCTAATACTGAAAAACTCTGATTAAACTGTAAGAGCGAGCTGTAATATGCTGACTTCACTTTTTTTAGACTTTGAGTCAATGTTTCCAGAAGTGAATGCCAGCCGTTTGACGGTGTTAACTGTCACCCAGAAGACTAAAAATGATATGACTGTATGGAGTCAAGAAGTGGAGGATGAGAGAGAAATGCTCTTAGAAAATGTAAGTAGCTGACATGAGCATCTGCTTATTTTCACTTGTAGATGGATCTTTTGTAAACTATATTTCAGTCTCTTTCTAGCTCTACTAGTAATACCATCTTACCTTTTAGAGCTTTTTTTGAGCTAATCATATGTTTTCAACGGAGGTAACTTTTTTCCTCAGCTTTGTAGTTTTTTGACTGCATTCATGTCTCAGAACTATTAAATTGTAGTGCAGTGAGTCAAAAAATATGCTGGATGTTCTAAAAGGCTACAGTAAATGAATAAAGATACTCGATTTTTGTCCTGTTGCAGTTAAAGGGCAGCGACTATTTTCTTGCCTCGTTTCAGCTTTAGTACGTGTTTTGTAGGATTTCACTGCTCTCTTATTTTTCCCTGGGAGGTAACTGTTATTTTAGTCCAGAGTCTGTCGATGAGTGCCCTTACTTGTCCAAAGTGGTTGCTCTATTTTTGATTTTTTTTTTATCGTTCTGACAAGGAGTGTGATTAATGCTTTTAGCCTGGGTATCCGTTATTTATTACACTGTAACCAGCAGCGTAAACTTTTTTCTTGTTCTGTTGTCTTTTTGTTCCATTGCCACTAGAGGTCTCTAAAAATCGGTTTATTTCACATTTTTCAGCATTTCTTTGTGTGCGCTCCAGCAGGTGTCAGTGTTCACCACCGCTGGCTTTCTTTTTTTTTTTTAGCTCCTCAAAATCCAACCGATCTACGTATTACTTGTTACACGTTCTCTAAAACTAGTAAAAATAATCCTGTGGGATTTTCGTCTGTGTGATGAGGGTCATATTGATGTTTGAAAACCCTAGCAATGTCCTTTTTGAAATCCTATGAACTGCAAACGTGGCCTGTATAAGGCAGCGTAAGGGTTACCACAAAACAGGAAGAAGCAGTCTGAAGGATCAGCATAAAGATTACACACAAATTAAAATTCCCTTCATTTTAGTGTGTTCTTCTCTTTGAATTATTTATGGTCTGTTGGTCTTTGGCGTTGTAATCTGGTCTAATTATATGTTAATTGGCATCTTTCTTCCTTGTGCACCTCCCTGTCAAGTCTAATACAGTCATTGGAGGGGTGTTAGGATGTTGGATGTAACCTCGCGGCCTAAAGGTTACTAACAGCAAATTCGCAAGAAAACGGTCTGTTTGTTTGCTTCATCCATGGTTAGAGGTAGCCTTAAAATTACTAATTTAATGTGAGAGGCTTGTGCTAAAGGAATGAGGGGTTCATATAGCCAAATCAAAATGTTTACAGTAGTGAATCTCAAGTGTTTATGAACTGCGCTCTGCGTGATTCCTGGGGGATTTTCACAGCCCTGGAGCAGAAGATGTGCTGCTGTATCAGAAAAGTATGCCTAAAATGCTGCCTTCAGATGGCTTACCTATAGTTGTGACTTCATTTACAGTTGAAAAAGAGTTAGTCATCAGAGCCGTGAAACCTTGAAATACAGAACAGATTACTGTAAAAGATAAACTTCCCTTGCTTTGGACCATGAAGGGCCGAGAGCTGAGTAGCTGTGATATTTCTGTAAATTTGAAACCTTGAGCTGCTAGGGGCACTAATTATAGAGAACAATCCAGTTTTTATAACTGAAAGGAAATAAAGCAGTATATTTATTCTGAAGTTAGAAGTATTACTTTTGTATGAGATTAGAGGATTTCACATTTTGAGGAAGCCGTGTGAATTCTATTTGTCCTTTACTCTAGCTCACTGTATTCAACTGTTAAGATTTTTCCACTTTTTTTCTCAGAGTGCCTGGGTGGTTTTAGAACCAGCATGCGTCTTGACTTTTTGGGTTGTGGGGGTTTTTTTTCCTCACCTTTGAGAATTTCTTCAAAAGTTTTCTGTGAGTCTCTGCTGGCCCTGATAAAACCTGTTGGAAACTGCTGGTCTGGGTGATCAGAAGCAAATAACCGAGGTCTCCTGTTCTTGCTGATTTATCTGTGGAAAAAATGTGCTCTGTAATCTGTGTTTTGATGTCAGAATACAGGAGCCCAGCTTTATGTTTACCTGATTGAATCTTCTTCTGTATCTGACAAACACATAGCTGCATCTCAACACCAAAGATTTAATAATAATTTTTAAAAGCCTGTTTCACATCAACTAATTTGAGAAAAAGTTTGCTACAAAAGTACATTCTTTAAGCTGCCTCTTCAGAGAAGGGAGAGGTTTGACGCGCGTTGCTTAATTGAAAATACCTTTTTCAGGAACATCAGTTGATGTCCACTAGTGTAACTGGCACATGACCTACAACTTTGATTTCAAACTCTGCCTATTTGGCAATCACCATTCCTCCAGCCCACCAATTCATTACAACAAAAGAATTGCTGTAGATTGCTGTAAAAGTCCAGTGTTTGTGGAACTGTTTGCTATGATGACAGAAAACTAAAATGTACTTGAAAGTCATTTGCAGTTAAACTTTTTTAGTGTGGGAAGGACTAAATAATAGTCTCCTGTAGGCTAAGACCTTTCAGTGAAACTGTGTTTTACATATGTTTATAAAACTATATTTAATGCTACATTTAGTGTCAAATTTGTGGAGTTTAGGTGAGATCTGTAAACTCATGGAAATAACACAGGAATACATGAAGTAATGGTTGACTTCTTAAAGAGAATAACAGGTATGACTGCAATCTGCATGAATAATAAAAGCGATTATTACCTGTACAAACTATTAATCCATTACTGACTGGCACAAGGAACCCTTTTAAACCTCGTATAAGGGGAGTAGACTAATGTATGTCATTAATTCTAATCCTCTTATTAATATTTTTATTGAAAGTGTGTTGAATTTCTCACTACTTAGTAGAGGCCAAAAGAAATCTGTGCTCCTTCATTTTCAGAATATTTCATGTTTTCTGGTGTCTGTATATATATACATAACAAACCTCATTCGTCGTCCTTCTTTCCCTTTGTTTTTATCTGAAGTTCATTAATGGTGCCAAGGAAATATGCTATGCAATTTGTTCTGAAGGCTACTGGGCTGACTTTATCGATCCATCCTCTGGACTGGCGGTGAGTTACGCGCTGTGTCCTAACCAGCAGCAATATTTCTATTCTAGATAGGTGGTTTTTAAAACAAAAACTGTTACCCTAGGATAATTGGTTTCATAAATTAAGGTAGGAGAGTAACCCTGAGCCAGTTTGTGTGCTGTGTCAGCTGTCGTTGTACTTAGCGCTTCGGAGAACTTTGTTCAGCAGTAAAGTTGAATTTTAGCTAACTAGAAGTTTCATGCCTGGAAGCTGTCAGTCACTGCAAAGCAAGCTGGTTACACCTTCCAAAGGTAACTTGGTAGTCCTGACACCTGTTGGTGTAGATGAGCATTTTGAAAAAGCCTCTTTGACCTAGTTGGTAAAGTCTTTGTTATGCCCTGAAAAATGAATAGCTTGTTGCTATCAAACAGTGTTGGCATTCATTACTGGATTGCACCAGTTCTCTGGAGGACCTGACTGTTTCTTACCAAGATATCTACAAAGCAGAGTCTTAAAACTTAAAAGAGAGGATTGAACTTTTCAAAGCCTGAGCATACATGTACTTTTGCCTGAGAACTGACCGTTAAAACCATATCATAGTTGAATGTAATCATGGCAAAGCTCAGTTTAGTGGGTTTTTATTAAGCAAAGCAACCCAGAAAGGCTGTGCTACATGAGGTGAACAGGCAGCTGAAGGTGTGTATAGTGCTTAAAAACTTCCCAGAAATGCCTTGCATTTAAAGAATACTTATGGATTAAAATCAGGTTCTGTAATTTATGGATTGAGTAAAATAAAGTTTTGTAATTCAGCAATTATTTCATTACTGATTACCTGTCCTTCAGTAGTATGTTTGTGTTCAGAAGCTTCCTTCTGAGATAAAGCGGCTGAAGTGCCAGTTCCAAATTCACACCATTTTTGCTCCTCAAAGCCTCTTTCTTTGGGGGATAGCGGGGACATTGAAAAGGTACTTCTTGGTTTTGTTCTGTGTCCATAGAAGTAGCAGAACCTTTCCAAAGCACTTGAGGTTTTTCCTGTGTGTGACTGATTAGACGTTCAGACACACTGATTTGATTTCAGTGCTATGTCAGTAGCGAAGGAAAATACTAAAATATGGAGTATCGGTATAACCAAAGGTGCTCCACCACCTGGTTTTAAAAAGGGGTAGTTCTGATGTTTAAATGTTCTTGGACATGTTCACGTGAAAAATGCTCTCTCTTTTTTTTTTTCCCCCACCTAGTATTTTGGACCTTACACAAACAACACTCTGTTTGAAACAGATGAACGCTACCGCCACTTGGGATTTTCCGTTGATGATCTTGGCTGCTGCAAAGTTATTCGTCATAACATCTGGGGCACTCATGTGGTTGTAGGAAGTATTTTCACTAATGCTGAACCTGATAGCCCTATCATGAGAAAACTAAGTGGGAACTAGGAGTCAGCAGGGTTTCACAAGTTCTTATGAGCTTTGCATTCTTTTACTTGATGATTCTCTCTAAGCATTGTCAGGAAATGCCACACTTTAAAGTGTTCTTAGATAATAAAGTAGCTGTTATTTATTTTAATTTTTGTGACTATGTGTTCACCACATGTGACTTAGAGTATTAATTGGCAACATTCTAACAGATGCCTTGATGTGCCATCTGAATTCTAAGCCCTGAGTTTCTGTCATCTGGAATGAGTTCAAACACATGTACATAGCTATCCGCATATCCTTTTTTAATATAATCTTACAAGCCACACCTCTTAACCATTTTGTCTTTCTGTGTATAACAGAACTGTGCTCTTAGTGTTAAAAATCCAGATGTAATTGAAGTTTCTAGGAATTTTGCTGCTTACTGGGTTAGGTAAGTGGCAAGAGAAGTGGAATAAGTACTAAAGTTTTTCTCCCTCAGTAATAAAAACTAAAGAAGTTAATGCTGGACTAATTACTCATCGTAAAATGCAAATAATGAGATAAGCTTTTGGTGGTCTCTAAACTACAAGTAATGCTTCAGCGGGCAAGTGTTCACTTGACTGCTGTGTCCAGAAACTCAGTAGTAAGTCTTAAATTACTGCAGAATCGGTCATCTCAATGTTTTTTGTCTTTGTGTTGCTTGGGATTTTATTTTCTCAGTGTTAGCTAAATGTATTTAATTAGTTTATATATGTAAAGGTAATTTAAAGTTGCTTTCGTAACTTTCTTAGGTCATGAAATACGTTGCGTGGGGGGGAAAGATAATAAGGCAATGCTTGGATATCATCATTGTTTTCCTGTACTTGGATGCAATTCAGAGTTTTCTCTGTGGAATTCTGAAATGCCTGCGCAAAGAGCAATTATGATCAATTATTGCAATTAACGTCAATTATAAAAATATTTTAGCAGAGAGGTTTCAGAAAACTAGCCAGTCTCTTCAGGTATCATGAAAGCAATCAGGACAATCGAAGTTACTGGAGGAAGAACAGTGAAGAAAACCTGAAACGCCAAAACTGTCGGCTGCCTCGCTGCAGGTACTAAGGAACAAATGGGATTTTAATCTCGTGGCAGCCGGTTCCCAGGGCCGTTTGTTACCACACCGCTGCTGTACGGCACAGGGAATTTTTTGGTCTTGACTGGGTCAAACTGTAACACAGCTTTTGGCTGGAGGGATGATCCGAGAGGTTTAGCTGCTTGTCAGATAGCTAGGGATTTCGGCCCTGGTGGCTTTTTCCAATGTTACCTAACAATTAGGGATTTAAGACTTGTTCTAGGTTTGTGTGCTATTTCTGCTCCCTCCTTGGGATCCAAGCCAGGTACCACCAAAGTCTTTGTATCGGCTTTAATGAGTTTAGAAGCAGATCCTTTCCCAAGTGCCTGTATCTGTCCTTGTTAACGATTGCTGCACGCCCGGAACTTTGCTGGATCGCGGAGGTGGGAGTGAGGAAGACTCCCTGCTGGAGACGTGAGTGCTGTCTACTCTGAATTCGCTCACTAAGTCAGCAATTCAGAGGTTCTCATGATCACCTGCCATCATTGTCGTCACTTTTGGCTCAAGCCTGCGCGCATTCCAAGGTTGAAGCGTGAGGCTGTTGAGGCAGGATCTGTTTATCACTCTTTGTCATGGAATTTGTGCTGTATTTCCAGAGCCCGAGTTCTTGACCTCTGCTCTACTGTTATATTACTTAAGTATTTTATTGATTTTTTCCCTTTTTTTTTTTCTTTCTTATTCTCATCAAGAGGATTAAAAAAGCTTGAGAAGATCCATGTGTCTTGTCTGTTTGCATAATACAATCTTTTTGTGGAGCACAAATTAGCTTGTTTGGTAAAAGAGAGCTAATATCTCACTGAGCAGTAGAGTACCATTGTGGAGAACCTTATGGGACAAATACTACAGCAATAAACCTTGAAATAGTTCACACATTTTCACTATCTGGATGCTCTTTTCTTCAGGGAACTTCTGTCTGCTTTAGAAAGGAAGATGGGAGCTTTCAGGCAGCTATTAAAATTAAATGTGGGATGCCAGCTTTTGAGTTCGTGTTCTTGAAAGTTTCGTCCTGGAGAGGACTTGTACGGTGCTTTTTCAAACGGCTTCAACTTGAAACAGAAAACTCCCTGAAAATGGCAGTTTTGCCTAAACTAATGTTTCTTGCCACAGTTTGAGGGGAGGTGCGATGTTCTAGTTCTGTTTGCCATGCATCAGAAGAGCTATCTTGTGCGTTAATTAACTTGTTGCTGTGAAATAAAAGTTCTTGCAGGAACCTTTCTGTGGGAAGACGTTCAGATGCCCTTAGAGACCAGGAACTGAGCTAAGCGTCTTTCCACGGAATTCTTTATAAAGATGAGGAGAAAAGTTTCTGGTTTCAGTAAGTGGAAGGCTTACACGGTATTTAGTGCTGTGAATGTTCCTGTTTAGCTGATTCTAAGAGTTGCGCTGTTACTTAAATCACTCCAGGTGACTGTCGGGCAGGACGGAGGTACGGTGTTTTTGCATTGAGAAGGAAGAACTCTGTTCTCCTCCCACCTGGCTGGGAAAAATCCCCCACAAATCTCTCAAAGCAATCCCGAGGGTCAATGGGATCTCTTTGGGGAGAGGGCCCCTTTGCCATGACCACCACTGTATCTGCAGGCTCGTTGCGTTTCCTTACTAATTGTGGTGTCATTCAAAAAGCAAGACCCCAGTTCATAAACCCACAGGAAGGCAGGGCTGTAATTTTAGACAGCTCCAGGCAGCTGAGCAAGACAGGTGAGGCCGCGGGACGTAAGCCGCTTTGTCGCGGTAATGTGCACACGACTCGGTCTGCGAGTGGCTTCTGCCCGGTTGGGCTAAACTAATTGCAGAAGTCTGGATATGTGGATATTCATGTACACATGAATTTGGAAGAACCGAGCTTGTGTTGATGCTGTTGCTCAGAACGATTGGAAAGAAGCGCAGAGTGGCGATGCAAATTTTAATGCTCGGCGTGATTTACCTGAGCCGAGCACGCTTGCCACGCTCTTTTTGGTTTTGCCCTCGGCTGCACCCTTAGGCAGCAGCTGAGCAGTTCTGTGTGCTGGGCTGGAAGAAATGTGAAACCTGCTGACTCCAAATGTGTGGAATAGATTGTGGTGGATGCCTGGTCAAAAAAGTCCAATAGAGATAAGATTGTTGTTATTACATTACGTTATAAGACACACAGTGTCTATATTTCTGAGATTACCTAGTTTTAAAACTCGGTGTTACCTCTTAAGAACTGCCTGCGTGGCCAGCTATGTTTAATTCCTTCCCTTGCTCTTGAACTGGTATTTAGTGGGCACTGATAGCGAGAGGGTGGCAGAGCTGCCCTGCTGTCATTGTGGCAGAGAGGTGGAAGGTTGTCTGAATAAGGAGAATAAACCATATCCACGTGAATTTAACCAGTGAGGGCTGAAATGCCTCGCTTAACCCAAGCAGGGATGTTTATACATACTCAATCTTCTACCAAAACAGGGCATTTTCACACAAAATTTTCCAGTCTGTCTGGATTTTCTTTTTGATTTTTCTTGCACGAAGCTGAATGCACGATTACTGGTGTTCTGCCTGAATAGCTGTTTTTACCGCTCAGACACCTATACTTGTTTTTTCATTTGAGCTGTCCCTGTGCACCTGAAACTTGTGATCAGGTTTAAGCATTGCTTTTAAACAGCAGAATTTTATGCCGATTTGTTAGGACCCACTAAGAAATCTGTGGAGATTAACCCAAAGCTTGAAAAGTTGCTTTTCCGTAGCTTGCATCTCCGTGGCAGAACTCTTGCCGAGGGGTTCCAGAGTGCGAACACCACCAGTGCTCTTGAGTTTGTTCGTTATTAACTCGGCTTAACGCTAGGACTGTAACGGGAAATATTTCCCAGTGAATTCAAGGCAAAAGGTGCTGCTGCTCCAGAAGTGACTCGTGTGTGCTGTCAGAGGGGGGAAAATAAAACCCTCACGGGCACATACTGGCGGTATTGTTTCTCCTGTCAGTATTTTATTGTGTCTCGTTCTTCTAATTGGATGCAATTCTATGTTGGGGGTTTTTTTTGCTTCAAAAAGCATCAGCTGGGAAGGTGCTGCGTGTAGTTAGGTGTGCTGTGAAAGGGAACGTGGTGGTTGGTCCCAAAGCCATATCCTCTGTGCGATGGCCGTGTCAGGAACGAGCACTCAGGTTAGTCAGAATTTCCGGCAGAGGAAACTAATTACAGATAAGATACTAATACAGAGTAAAATCCCTGCTGTTGATTTGAAGTGGTTACCTTTCCTCTTCAAGCATAACTTCAGCAGGGCTAACTAATTTTAATTGCAATTAGAGGGATGAAATACAGATGCTGTGACCCTGCTCTTAAAACCATTGGCCAAAACACTTCCAAGACCGCAGCTACACCAGAGCACTAATTGCTGCCACGGATGTGACCTGGTGTGGGTTTTTTTAAAACTTTTTGGGACAGTTGGCCAGCTGTTTGAAATTATTTCACTGAGCCAGCAGATCTACTTTAACTTCCACCAAATAACAGTGCAGCCGGTCATGCTTTCACGACTAGAGGGAGGTTAAACATCGCTGTGCATACTTTCTCCTTGTTGTTCCCAGCAGGTCTGTGGGGGTTTTTTGTGCCTGTAAGTTTTCGTGCAGGCTGACACTTGCAGAGGAGAACTTCTCCCTCAACGTGGAAGTTGTTCCAGAGCTACATGCCCATATGCACACGCGCACCCGAGGCTCGCAGCAGCTGCTCAATGACGACAATAACAGCTTGTATCAGCCGCAAGAATAAGTGATGTGTGTTGGATTTTGCATAAGATCCTGCTCTGTTGTCATTCTCTTTGTTTCCAGGGGAAGGGGGCATGCCGGGAGCTGATCTTTGCCAGGGCACACATGCAGTGTGGACAATACAAACCACTTAGGTCTGGTTTAGAGATACAAAGTTTATTTTTGCCATCTGAGGGGTATTCTGTGCCCTGTTGATGCAACCAATCTAACCCTCTAACCTGGTTAGGCCTAACTTGGCTTAACCTGATGACCGAGACCGAATCATTTGCTCACGATCATATCCTAAAGGTGATACTTGGACACAGAAAACCCCCACTTAAAATAGACAGTTCTAGCAGCAGCTCAGCAAAGCTGAATTTGCTGCAGGACACCCACCAAACCCCATTCTCTAGTTAAACAGAAGCCCCCTCTGCTTCACCTGCTGGTTTGGGAGGAGGCAGGTTTCCAGCAGGACCTGCCCACCTTGTCCTCCTGCAGCAGAGCCCTGTGGTAGGACCTCTTCTGAAGCTCCTGAGTTATAGAATCATAGAACAGTTTCGGTTGGAAAAGACCTTCAAGATCATCGAGTCCAACCTTTGTCCCAGCCCTAGCAACACCACTAACCCATGTCCCTCAGCACACCATCTAGTCACAGAATTGCCTAGATTGGAAGACACCTTTAAGATCATTAAATGCTGCCTCTTCTGAGAGGATTTGGTGCGTGTTATTATCACCTCAACATAGGTAAGTTGTGTCTGTGAGATGCTCTCAGCCTTTTGGCTCTGAATACTGTGGAAATATTTTGAATTGCTATACTAGTACTTGGGTCTTGAGACACTGAAGACCCTACAAATGTCCTACAGGTTTTAGAGGGGCTTCATCTGGACTTGTACCGGGGAGGAGAGGGTGGGGCTCAGGAGAAGGGCAGCCCAGCGTGGCTCCGTGAACACCTGCTTGGTTTGCAGGTGGCTGGAAACCTTCTGCTTCCTCTCGGAGAAGCAGCTGGAGGAAGGAGACCCAAGTGTGGTGTCTGTGCTGAGAAGCTGATATGGTGACAGTAGAAAAAGCCTCAAGATGTTCAGTGAACTCAAGCGTTGCTAAAATCCATGCGTGGGTTTGGACCAGCCTGGAGGTTTTTCCCAGGGCTGAGTTTCCTGCAGAGATCACAAGCCCCAGAGCTGATGGCGCAACCATAGTGATGTCTTGGCTCAAAGCTGAAAAATTCTGAACCAAGTAATTTACTAATTTGAACAGAACATAAACGCTGGAGCTAAGCTGGTGAACTCGAGATAAACGTGATTATTTAGGTATTTTCCAGGACTGCTTTGTTTACTTGCAGGAGTTGAGATACATTCCTCTTTTTATTTTGTTCGGTGATCTTTGTTCCCGCTAAGGGGGAACGATGTGTGGCAAGTGTGTTCTAAGTCCAGGAGTTCATAAAATTTCGAAAATACTGTAAAATAAGGGATGGTGATGAGAGGTAAGATAAGGAGCCCTGGAGGTGCAGGATTGAGGGATGTTTGTGTAGAGGTGTGGAAAAGGGGTGAGGGGAGAGGGCAGGATCATTGTGGATTTGGTACTTTGGAGACAGAGATCAGAAAAGCTCAGCATTTAGTAACACTGGTAATTCTTACAGGCAGGAACCAGAGGAGACCCAGGTCGTTAACTCCATCCTGTCATACATGACAGTCGTCCAGAGCAACACGTGACTTTCAGCTCTGAGGGTTTCCCTACGAGCCAACATCCTCCTGGTTGTGCCCGCAGAGTTCAGGTGACGAGACCCTCCCTATTCCTGCCCCTTCTCTTCTGATCCCCACCACTGACACAAAAACGAGACCATGTCCTTCCCAAATCCACTCAGCCGAGCGCTGCTTGGGCAGGCATGATTTTCTCCCAGCGTCCTGTCCCTTCCCAAGGGGATCTGCCCAATTTAATCACCCAAATATTCCACAAAAACAGCAACAGCCGCAGGGCTTCCCCGCCAGCAACGTGGGGTTTGATCTTTCCAGCCTCCAAGGCTACAGCTTTTCCAGCTAATCTTGTTAAAGGTGTGAGAGCTGTGCGCCTCCTATTGCTTCTGCCAGTTTGGGGGGTTTTTTTAACAAAAATCTCAATAATCACCACCTCCATAGTGAGTAGTTCTATTTGGAAGACTATTGCTTAGCCATTCAAGGGCAGGGATCCTGGCTGTGCGGGCTGTAGCCTTTCACTACAGGCTGTGCATCTTCAACTCCTGCTTCTCCATACACGTCTTGTCCTCAATTTTCTGAAGTGACGTAGATGTCTCTCTGACATATGCAGAAATCCTTTCTGAAAAGGGATTTTCACAAACAAAACTGATAGATCGGGTTCACTAGTGCACCATGTTGGCAATTGTAGAATAATTCCCCTCTCCGGCAGTTTTTTCTTGCTGCTCAGGTTTTCTGCTGGGTCCGATGCTGGAAAATCGCTGAAGGTTTGGTGTTGGAGGCTAACAGGTCCAACCACAGCTGGGAGTTTGAAAAGACACTGAAATGAGGAGCAAAACTTCAGTAAAAAGAACCCCTTCCATCCCTGCTCCTGCCTACCCACTGGGAAAAAAAAAAATAAATTCTGAAAACCTGTCGGAAGTATCTCAATGCAAATTTAACTGGGAAAGCATCTATTATTCCCAAAACTCTAGCCACAGGGAGGACAGGAAATAATGTGGTTTGTGTTTGTGGTTTTTTTCTCTTGACAAGTATGCTGCTGTCATCCATTAAGAAAACAAACCGTGGGCTCACCTGGAGAAAGGCCAAAGCAAAGTTGGAGCTTTGAGCCTGGCACCTAAACCCATCATCCACATAAAACCCAAGCCTAAATAAGAGTTGCAAACTGACCGTGGGTTTTCTCTTCCACGAGCCACTGGCGGTGCCTTTAAAAGAGTGACCCTTCACCTTGGCAATAGCAATTCTTGCTTTAATTTTCTCTTTTCCTTCATTTTTAATTTTTTTTTCCCTCAGTAAAGGCTCAGGCTGCTATTTCAGGAGCTGCACAAACACAAAAGTCCCATCGGCGTGGAGGCCGACGGGGGAAACCTAACAGGATTACGAGACTGAAATTTCATGCAGCCGGGTGTTATGCTCCGCTGAGAAAGTAATCTCGGCCGCTAAACCTGCAGCGTCTGGTGGATCAGGAGAGCTTTAAGAAAAGCAAATGTGGGCTAAGGGCTGAGTTTCGGGGAGGAGTTTGTGTCCAAAAAGCGATATGCCGCAGAGACCAAGCGATGACTGGTAGAACGTGTTGAGAAATTAATCTGTTGGAATGTATTTCCCTTGGGGAAAACTCAGCGTTTTGGTAAGTGGGATGATTTGGGGTCACAACCCATCCTTTTGGTTGCAGAAAAGCCACGTGCAGGTGCATGTGTCGCACTTTGGGCTTAGCTTGATAACACACCAGTTGGGTGTGAATGGTAAGAAATAGCCATCCCAGCTCGGGGGTCAGCAAAATCAGCCCTGTGTTCTTCTCTTCCCCATGGGCTTCAGATTTAGGGGCAGAGTTTTTAAGGTTGATTTTGGTTTTGGCTGCCCAGATCCAGCACTCACACAGCCTAACAGTAGGACAATTATTTTCATTTTTTACAGAAATAAAAAAGAGCAAGTTACCTCTTTTAAGATAATTACCTACTAAAAATATTCTCTTGCCTTGCCACAGTCCAAAATCAATGCTTTTTTTGAGTTGGAGTTGAGGTGGATCAAAAAGTTGAGGTTTAGCCTGTCTTCAGTAAAATTTGGTAGGAACATCTTCTGTAGCACAACTAAAACCTATTTAAATGTTACATTGGTGAGCAGTGAAATGCTTGTAATTATCAGTAAAGCTGGCTTGCTCAGGTTGCTTCTTAGCATTAAAAAAAAAAATCCAAAAACCCCTGGGAGTGTTTTTTTTGACAGCTAGGTATCACTTTTGTTGTTTTTCCAGTATCATGGGTTGGGTTGGTTCGCTCCTTTTTGTGGATAGGGTCTATCACATTGAAGATAGCCTGCTATTAGTTTTTAGCCTAAAACTGGTAGGGCTGAGCTCCCTGTGATGCAGCATGTAAATACTGTGTGTCTAACACCTGATGAAGTCTTAAAAAAGGTAAAAAAAATGCTCTCAGAAGCTTTGGTTCAAATTGGGGTTTGTGGGACTGTGCTGGATATTTTTTTTGAGCTGTTTGGTTGGTTGATTTTGTCTGGAATTTTTTTTTTTTGGTGGAGTTGGGCTGGCTGAAAAGGTTCTCAGGTCTCCTAAAAACAAAATTAAAAAATAAACTGCTTTGCAGAACTTAAAGTGTTTGTTAACTAACATGTTCATAAACCAAAGTTGCACCAAATGCCGAGCCAGACTTTGGAGGGGTTGAGGAGCTGTAAGTCAATATACTGAAGTGAACTGTAAATTGCATTTATTCAACATAAAGAAGTGGGAATTAGGGCTGTGCAGAAGCACCATGGGCTGCCTCCAACTTCACGTTACCCACAAATAGCTTTATCTGAAACCTTTCATCAGCTACGGGAAGTTGTTTATATCCAAGTAACTGTTGGTTTCAGGAGTCAAAACGAGAAATAACTGCACAAAACCCTCCAGAAATATTTTTTTTTTTGTGGCTGATAGGACATGAGAGAAAGGAAAAGAGGCCTGGGGAGCCCAGACCGGGGCTGGCGACAGCAATTGCGCATTTTAATCAGACACCTCACACTTCAGTGCAATATTTAAAGCATTTATTTATACAAATGTACAGCATTTACAAGAGTTAAAAACTTTAGGCATTTAAAAGCAAGATCAGGTATATAGATAAATAAATATGGTGCAGCTCAGCATTTATGTGCTTTAAAAAAAATTAACCAACAGCTCTGTGGGCAGATGGGGATCCTGTGGGGCGTTCCCCGCTTGGTCTCAGTCATCTTAATTCACTTTTTTAAGCAAAATGTCCATAACCCATGTCCTGATTACTAAATGTAATCAGTAGTATAGCGGCATTTGTGGGCAAAGAACGCTATCAGGTACCCAGAAATGTCTCTGGTTTGTCTGAGGTCCACCTAAAACTGTGATGAAGCCCGCGTCATCTCGCTGTGGTGGTAGTGGTTCCAAAAGTCCGACGTGTCCTGAAGAAATCTGGCTGTTCCTTGAGCTCAGCCTATGTGGTCATGCAGATCTAGCTCAGAACTTCCATGCTATAGGTTAGGCTGGTTAAATAACAATGAGATGGAAAAATATACGGAAAATGGAAGGGGAAAACATACAAATAAGCCAGAAAATGCAGCCAGAAACCTGACTGTGAGCTATTGCCCGAAGCAGCCAGCTCAGGTCAGGAGGTAACATCTGCTTCTTGCACCTAGGTAGGTGTTACCGAGTGACTCTTAAATGCACGTGTTTAACTGCAATGCCCGACGTAAAAAATGTAAATCCCTAGAGATGCGTGGCCAGGTCAAGGGAGGTGATTCTCCCCCTGTACTCCACTCTCATGAGCCCCCACCAGGAGTACTGCGTCCAGCTCGGAGCCCCTACTACAAGTAGGGTACGGATGTGCTGCAGCATGTCCAGAGAAGGGCCACGAGGATGATCAGAGGCTGGAGCAGCTCTCCTGTGCAGACAGACTGGGAGAGTTGGGGCTGTTCACTCTGCAGCAAAGAAGGCTCCAAGGAGACCTTATGGTGGCTTCCAGTATCTCAAGGGGGCTACAAGAAAGCTGGGGAGGGGCTTGTGAGGGTGTCGGGCAGTGACAGGACTAGAGGGAATGGATTGAAGCTGGAGATGGGTCGGTTCAGATGGGACGTTGGGAAGAAGTTCTTCCCCATGAGGGTGGTGAGACCCTGGCACAGGTTGCCCAGAGAGGGGGTGGCAGCCCCATCCCTGGGAGTTTTTAAGGCCAGGCTGGATGGGGCTCTGGGCAGCCTGATCTAGTGGGGGATGTCCCTGCCCATGGCGAGGGGTTGGGACTAGATGATCTTTGAGGTCCCTTCCAACCCTGACAATTCTGTGATTCCATGAGCACTTGGCCAATGTTTTAACCCCCAACTCGAGAGAGCAGCTGAACCACTGAGCAAGGTCTTTCTAGACTTATATTCTTCCTTCTTTGCAGGATGATAATAATAATAAATAAATATTTGAGTTGCTAACAGAGAAATTGTAACTCCTTCCACCTCATTCTCTCCCTTACAAAGAAGGTTCCGGGGGGTCAGGATGGGGCTTTCCCTGCTCAGGAAAGCTTGCAAAGGGGTGGGACAGGCTTTAAAAAGACTGTAGAGTTGGTTTACTTTTTTCTCAGGCTCTCCAGAGATGGGTCTAACTTGCAGAAAATAGATTGCAACTACCCCTTTAATATGAGTGATCAGTGAGCGAGTCACAGGAGAAGCGCAAGCAGAGCAAAATGCAAGGTTTGCTTGTGGTGAGGTCAGCTGGCCTTTCCTCAGAATTTCATATAAAAAGTCAAAAAGAGGAAAGAAACGGTGTTCAATTTTCACAGTGATGTATATATGCATTTTAAAACAAAACAAAACAAAACAAAACAAAAACCGTCCAGCGAAGCACACCAAAGCTCCCAGCCTGCTCTCCTTCCCCAGAGAAATGCCCTGAAAGTCAACTGGGAGCAAGTGCTGCTCCCGGTCCTTCTCCTCCTCCAATAAAACTCCTCCGAGTGCAAGTGGAGTCCACTCCAAAAGCTACAAAACTTCAGACAGCAGCTTGCACGCTAAGATTTGCACCTTTCTCCCTGTGAATGGTGTCGGGTGCAGCTGCTGCTAGAGGAGGGCTCGGTTGTTCTCTCCAGGAGATCTTCAGGAAGCATTTGGAGTCCAGCCTTGGCTTCCTTCAGCTGTGTTTCACCTTGTAACTCATCAAAAAAAAGCACTTGAGAGCCTAAGCTCACTGTAATTTGAAAAAGCGCAGGATACCTAGGAGCACAAGTAGTCAAAAATTAGCTCGTAAAAGAACAATTTATGACTAGGGTGGCTTTAAAAAAAAATAATAAAAAAAATCAATTATAAAAAAGTTTAGTTTGACTTTAAAAGTAAGTCCATGAAACCTTGCTTTTATTATTGACCTTGCAAAACAAAATTGATTCTTGTTTTAAAAAGTGATGCAAAACATTATATATATATATATATATGTTTATG
>NW_009709046.1:0-6180 GCF_000703405.1 Apaloderma vittatum
ATGGGAGCGTGTCTCTCTGTTGTTCCGGTAGCTCCTTCAGAATCTCTTTTTGCACGCCACTTCCAGAGAGATGTTCCCAAGTTGTTTTTCCGCTTTGGGAGTTTTTTGGTGAGGTTCTGAGCTTAACGCTGGGCGAGACCGATTCAGGAGTAGAAGGCAGCTCGGTGCTTAGGACGTGGGCAATTTCCGTAGCGGTGTGAGCTGTGTGCGTTGCTGCTGTCGGGAGCCTGATGCTGAAAGGCTGCGCTCTATCAGTAGTTGTCTGAAATGGAGGACTCCTCCCTAATTTTTGAGTGGTATCATGAGTGTCCTCTGCCATGAAGGGTGTGACTGTCAGAGCCACTTCTTGCCTCGCACTGGGTTCATTTTCCTCTTCCCTGAGGACCTCCGTGTCTTGAGGAGTCTCTGCTTGGTGCTCCAGTGGCATATTCATGGTAGAGGGGGAGGACAGGGGTGCTTCTGGGCTAAACGGCTCGACAGAGCCACTTCCATTATTGAAGGTCGGTACATTTGATACGTATTTCATGTTCAGCTGAAGATCTGCAGCCACAGCTGTATTTCCTCTGACAGAGCCTGGCCTCCCAGAACCATACCTGTGCTCTCCCATACCTGGGATACGTCCTGGTCTAACAATTCGTCTCCTCCCAGAAATTTTCCTTCGTCTTCCGTATTGCTGCTGGGCCTGGGGTGGGTGAGTTGTAACATCCTGAATAATCTGACTTTGCTGATGAGCAATGGGAGTTGAGGTCAGCGGTGGCGTAGGAGGCTCTTGTTTCTGATTCCCATGAAAATAATTGTGATAAAATTCAGGACTCTGTTCACTGGCTGTCACTACAGGTATCTGGTGGTCTGTTTTGGTGGAAAACTTATCAATAGGCTCAGTAAAAACACGTAGGTTGTCCCCTGTGTGTTGTGAGGTTACAGACTCAGCAGTGTCTGTGGTATCTATCGTGGCTGTTGTAGATTCAGATTTAAAATGCTGGTTATTACTTTCCCCAGAGTATGCCAGCCTTTGCCCTGCAGAGGAGAGTGCGGATGTTCTGCTCGCTCCGTTTGATACAGATGGTTGTTTTATACCATTTGGGGGTATTTGACTTAAATCAGAGCTTTCCCACGAGGCTGTAATTGCAGGGTTTTGGTATGTTTGTGGTCTTCTGCTGTCAGATGACACAGGCTGGGGAAAAGGAGAAGGCAGCGGCGTTACTGCCTCTGCAGCCAGGAGAGGGCTTTTCCTGGCAGGATTGTTGCTGTCTGTCACCTCGGGCCCTGCAGCTCCCCGACTCGCTGTGGCTCTCCCCTGAGCAGGTACAGTGGTTGTCTCTGCTACTGGTATCATGAATTCATCCTCTGGGGATCTGAGATCACCAGACGTTTCCTCCTCATCCCCAGGTGCTTCTGAGAGCTTACGGACTTGAACAGGTGGGTTTGTGGCAACTTCTCCTCGTTTTTCTATCGACGTGGAGTTCCTCTTGGCTCTTTCTAAAAAGGCTGCCCAGCGCTGGGGATCGACTCTCCTGGCTGAGGAGACAAACTGTCTTCTGTGTCCTCTGA
This sequence comes from Apaloderma vittatum, assembly GCF_000703405.1. NCBI lineage: Eukaryota > Metazoa > Chordata > Aves > Trogoniformes > Trogonidae > Apaloderma > Apaloderma vittatum. The sequence goes on from NW_009709046.1 coordinate 1,552, forward strand.
GCCGCCTGCTTGCTTTATCCCTGTAGTGCCTGTAGGTCACCTTCCCGTAGCTGCTCCTCTCACGTGCACTCGGTGCCACCTGATTTCTGGGTGCTGAGGCAGCGGATCCCTGACCAGCTGAGGCAGCCAGAGTAGCTGAAGGATGTTTCTGTGTCGTAGCAGAGGCCAGCGCTGCCTCACCAGAGCTGTCGCCCTCTTCCCACTCTCCCACAGCTGCCTGTTTTTCCTTCGGGGACGTTTCATCCTGTCCAACAAGCACCTGGAGAACCAAAAGATCGACACCGTACTGGTTGGCTGCGACGCATCTGTAGTAGCCGCTGTCTCGCTCCGTCACCCCTTGTATTCTCAAGGTACCGTTGTCAAAAATGTGTTTGTTTCTTACGGAGTGATGGAGAACCACACGCTCAGGGAGCACCCAGCTGACGGCAGCGTCTGGAACAGCCGTGGATGTACAGGGCAGGTCGAGCGTGCTGCCAACAGCCGTAGAAAGTCGGGCTCCATTTACACTGTTGTGCTCCACGTCGGGATCGACCACGGTAATTCTAAACGTGAGGCTGTCCGCGTCGTTGTGATTTGTGCCTATGCAGTGATACAGCCCGGTGTCAAAAGCGTCAGCTGTCCGTAACGTGAACGTCCCAGTGTTAACCACGATGATTCTCCCGTCCTCGCTGATATACGGAGCTCTGACTTTGCTCCCGTCGGCCAGTATCCACTCTATTGCAGGAGCTGGTTCTCCGGTCGCTCGGCACTCTAGTTCTACGGTCCCCCCAACTAAAACCGTGTGCTCCGTTCGTGTTTTGTTGTCCCTGGAGACGATGGTCCAGTTATTTCTCACCCAGCTGCTGTCGGCACTGGGCAATGTAATCTGGGCATCCGTAAAGTACTGGATGTGCAACGTGTTGAGCGTGGTTGTCGTCCTGTCTAGCTGCAAAGCCACTTTGCTTTGCATTAGCCAAGCTGGCTCAGCTCTCAGTTCAGTCTCTACGTTGGTGAAAAGTTCGTCTTTTTCAGAGTAGATTTGTTTATATTTGTAACTAATAAAAGGTGCGTTCGTTGCTAGGGCATTCCTTTCCAGCTTTAGGGGAGAGTTACTGTACAGTGCCAGTATGCTCCAGAGCTGCTGAATATGTTCGTAATCAACACCGCACACAAGAAATGCTGAGAATGACGTTTTGAGTACCGTGCTGTTGCCGTCTTTGTCCAACGAGATGGGAGACGTTTCTTGAGGTTTTTGGACGTTGCAAACCAAGTGACCGCGACTCCCCGCTTGGTCAGTCATGTTCAAAACCACGGATCCTATGGGAGCCACGAAGTCCTTGGGAGACACGGAGCTGGAATCCCCATCATCCGGCACCGTGAGGTTTCTAAATTTCAGGGAGTCGTGTATGGCTGGCTTCACGCAGGTTAAAGATGAAGACGGAATATCCACTAAGCTTTTCCCTTTACGACTTTTGGGACTGGCACAAACTGGGCATTGCTGAGCACCAGAACTTCTGTCTTTCTTGCACTTCATGACATCTGAGGGGAAGAAAAATGCAATTAGCTTTTGCGATACAATTTTTAGTATTAAAGAAGACACAGCCACAGCTTTGTCCATAGTGACATGGGCCCCAGTAGTTTGGGGTCACAGCCTCTCATCAGGGCAGCAACAGAGAAAGCCCTCAGGTCTGCCTCCTTATTTCTTTCTCAAAGCACAAAGTACGATGTGGCCTTTGCTCTTGCCAGTTCCATAGAAATCAGCTTCCTTACTCCCTGGATTCTCCAAGCGCACAGCAGCTGTGGACTGGCCAAGGAAGACATCCCACTGGGGAAAGGTGATCCCACCTGGGAATGGGGTGACACCGGCAGGTTCATTCCGTCTGGGAAAGGGGATGGTGTTCACCTGTTTATCCAGACTACAGGCACTTACAAAAATCTCGTCTTCCGCCCATTTCTGGGAGACTAAACAAAGGACAATTACCTTTCTCAGGAAGAGTAAGCTGCTGTAACGCGATTAAAAAGCACACAAAGCCGTCGGCTCACCTGGCCTCGCTTCTGCCCATTCTGCAAACCGCTGCAGCCTGCAGTCACAGGACCACGGGTTTCCGTGAAGGTAAATGCTCTCTAGCTCAGGCACGTAGGAAAACATTTCTTGTGGCAGTGAGGTCAGCATGTTGTCAGACAGATAGATGTGCTTCAGGAAGGAGATTTTAAATATCTGGCTATAGCGCAGGGTGACAAAAGTATCTGGATGAAGCTGCTTAAGTAAATTTCCTTCCAAGTGGACCAGCCTCAGTGACGTGAGTCCGTAGAAAACGTCGGGATTTACAAATTCGATTTTATTGTGGTCCATGTGCAACCGTACCAAGCTCTTTAGACCATAAAAAACATCCCGCTGAAGTTCTCTGACCTTGTTGTAACTCATTTTTAAAACCTGTTGATGAAGAAGTAACAAGTGTACAATATTAAGCCCTGTTTTATTGTTAAAAGCCTCCTACGAGATTTTGGTTGATGGTTACTCTGTGAAGTGAAAGTACTTCACCAGACCAGAGATGCAAGTGATTGGAAGAAACTTGGCAGGAGGAATTATTTTTAAATGCAATGTTAGTTGCCGGACTACAGGGATGCTTTCTTGTGCCAGCAGTCCATCAGGGTGACACTTCTGCAGTCACATTTGCAAAACGCAGTGATTAAAGAATAAAATAAAGCGGTACTGATTGCTCATTCAAAAAAAAAAAAATCCCAATTAACCCACGCGTATGAAAAGGGTAAGCAGAATTTGACCGTAAGCTGTGGCCGTGATTTTTTTGTTCCAGCCCATGTTACGACAATGGAAATGCAAGCAAAATCTGTTTGGTTTGATGTTTACCCAACAGAACTGCTAAGCCGTGCCAGTTTCAGGATTTGTGCCGTGCCAGATGTGCACTTGCCAAACCTCACCTCGCAGGTGCCAGGTGGGGAATGGTTGTTCCTAAACAATCCTGTAAGTACTTCTCTATCCACCAACGCCTACACGGAGCAGTGAGACACTGCCATAGCTCCACGGCCCCTCTGTGACACTGTACATCTAGTGATATTTGTAAATATTGGCAATAGTTTATAAATAGCTAATAGTTAAATAACAAGCATCCAATACTGCATTTTAAAAGTATACCAGTACGTATTAAATTACAAACCCAAGGAACCATGGGGTTTTTAAAGCATTAAAAAGTTTATATGTAAGATGCTCAGTTTCTGTTCAGTCAGAGCCTCTTGTTTTTTTCAGGAAGAATAGAAAAGGACAGGACTATGCTGGCCTGAAGGGAAAGGGAAATCTGGATGGAAAACAATACCTCAAAAAAAAAGCCAAAACCACCCTTCAACTACCAAATTAACGGATGCAGCACTTGGAGCTCTGCAATCTTTCTCTCTCGTGTGAGAGTTTCAGCTGCAGCTGACAGTTTTCTACCAGTATGTTCCTCACGCTCAATGACCTGGACCCGAGTGCCTGCCCGGGGAGGAAAGATGTTTAATAAGAGGCAGGAGACCAAATGCTACAGACCGCTGTTCTATCACCGCCAACTCTTTAAAAGTCTGAGCAAAAATTAAGATTAGGTCGTCTCTTAATTAAGCTTATGTCATTGAGTTCTTACCTGTAATGAACATAAATCCCTGAATGCCTTCTCGGGGATTGTATTTATCTCATTGCTGTGCAGCATCAGTAGCTCCAGTTTCTCCAGGCCAGAAAAATCTGTTTCCGTCAGTTTGAGCAAGCTGTTGTAGCTGTAACAAACATTTCATCCCACGCCTGGGCTTAGGCAGGCAGCTAAACTAAACAAGTTCTCAAATAGACAAACAAAAAACACAACAGAAGAACAGCTCTTTGGAAATGCATGCAGGTAGACAGCACTTGTGGCTGCTGAGATGACATTTTAAGTCATTCCTTCATTTTAGCACAAAAACTGGCACATTTTCCAGGGCAGCATTCTGAACACTGGGGACAGGGACAATAACTGCACAGATGTGCAGAGCAGAATGCCAGGTTGGGGTTTGGGTACAGAGGAGTGAGGAGCTCCTGCAGTGGCAGAGGTTGGCGAGCTGATGCCTCTCTCAGCTGAGGGTTGCTCAGCACGGTGGTGTCCCAGAGAGCTCCGTGGGCAGCAGAGACCCTCCTTTGCTGCCCAGGGAGAACTCTGAAGATTTTATTACACATACCAATTTTCCCCCGAAAGAATTCTATTTCAAACTCCTCCGGAGTTCCATGTTACGGGTGCAAAATATTTGGGTAATACAGAAGAATTCATTTAAGTTCAAAATTTCTGGAAGTTCTTACGAGACCAGCAACACCTCCCCAAAATTTCCACTTGGTGTTGGTGGCCTTTGGTTTTGCGTGCTGTGATTGCAGCCCCTTCCGAACGCTGCACAACATTAAGCACTTGAGTTATTGCTTTGGGGGGGTCTTTATTTATTTATTTAGCCCCAAACAGGGAAACCCTTCGCTTTTGCTCTGTGCAGCACTGAAGGGCAGCGCTCGGGAATGTTCCGAACCCCGATGCCAGACGTACCCCAGGTTGATGCGCTCGGCGTGGCGGGGGATGCGCGGCGGGACGGCGGTGAGGTAGCGGAAGGTGCAGTGCACCTCGGCGGGGAGGTGGCAGGCGCAGAGCCGGG
>NW_009709047.1:0-205 GCF_000703405.1 Apaloderma vittatum
TACCTGTGCCGGTTTTTTTGGCAGTTCCAGCCCAGAGCAACGTGATCGATGGGACCAGCCAAATGACAATCGATGGGCGACTGGAAACGCTGGGTGCTGCTTGGCCCCGCTCCAGGGACAAGATGAGGAGGCAGAACAAGAGGAGGGGGCACGGCCAGCTCACCCCCACGCAGCCTTTTGCCTTTTTTCACCCCCACATGCCTCC
>NW_009709047.1:893-2899 GCF_000703405.1 Apaloderma vittatum
GAAGCTCAGAGCAGCCTCGTGCTGCCACCACAGGGAGCCCAGCCGAGGTCTGTTGGAGGGCACCCACACCCTGCAGAGGGGGGAGAACACTGGCCCCCGGTTCATGAAGGCTCTGGGCTGTCAATCCCCCACCCCGGGGACTGGCTCTGCCTCACCAGGCTGCCCCAGGGTGGCTCAAATAAGCAGGCTTGAATTTAATCATTGGTAATAGATTGTCACTGTCTTTATTCCCGATGAATTGATGGGACCATTTCAGTCTCTTCTGCCCAAAAGGCAGGTTGGGCAGACTGAGCACCAAAGCTGAAAACCACCTTCCCGCAGGGTATGGGCTAAAGGCAGAGGGAATTATTAATCTGTGCTCAGAACTCCCACCACCACACGGACCAGGACGGGCAGCTCTAGCAACAAGGGATCCTCGCCATGAGAGTGAGAGGAAAGCCACAATTCTCTTATCACATCTCAAATGCGAGGAGGGAACAGCGGTGGAGCAAAGCCACAGGGGCAAGTGGAAAAGAAGAAATCTCATAAAAACATGGAGGTGGGAAGCAGCCTGAGCTGGCGCTCGTCCCTCCATGTCAGAAGCATCAGGGATGGGGCCCACGGGTGGCCCCTGCATGAGGAAGGCAGGTCACAAACCCCAAAACACAACATGGGCAGCAGGAGGGGAAACACACAGGGCCAGAGGACGATGCGGCCCCACCAGCGACTCAGGGACAAGCAAAAGGCGAATGAGATAAAGCCAGCTAAGAGCCAGCACGGGGAGGGGATTTCCTCCACCTTATTTCTTTGCAGAATGAGGAACGTGGGGAGTGTCTTGGAGGACATAGAGTGAACGCGGTAGGATCCCTTGCTTGTGGGTCGATCCTCACAGAGCTGACGAAAGCAGCTTGTGCCCCGGGAGAGGGGACGTGTCTCTGGTAGCAATAACCCCAAGCAGCAATTACCCAGCATCAGAAACTGGCGTTGAGCCCTGCGGACAAAACATTCACCTCCCCATCGTTACCCCACTGAGACGTGCAGTCCTGGCTCCATAGAGCAGCCTCTTGCAATTACACAGAGATTTTAACAGCAGTGGCTCTGAAAATCTCTGTATCAACCTTCACACTGAGTGCACAGGCACTGGGGCAAGGTCAGGGCGATTTCGGGAGCATCAGCTTGTCCCCATGCCAGGGGGGACCAGGGGGACCCTGCTCAGCGGAGCACCTCTGTGGTTGCTCCAGCTCCCCAGGGATGCGGGTATGGGCCGGGGTCTGATCGTCCAATTTACACCAGATCCAGAGATCACACTGCAAACCACCCAAATGTGTTCCAGCATCTTACAAACCACCCCAAAAACACGGCTCATGGGAAGGGCCATTGAATGCTGCCAGTTGCAAGGCCTAACGCTCTCTTCTGGGGCCACCGACAGCAAAAACATCCTGTAAATCTCCCAGCCCACAGCAGAACAGAAAGGCAGCTCTTTCAAAAACAGCAGCATGAAATTGTGCTTATTCTGTGCAACGGAACCACCCCGGGGGATTAATGCTAAATAAAAGCAACAGTCCTGGATATGGAAACAGCCGGAGTCACGGCACAAAACAACGGTGCCCCAAGCCAGGTGGGACAGAGCACAGCTGGGCACAACAGCCTCTCACCCACGGGACCAGAGACCCTCCTCACCAGCACATTGTGCTGTAACCACTCTGAGAAGTTCCTGTGCCTGCTCAGCCCCAGGTTGGGCTCATGTGCTGCTCACTGGCACCCCCGGGCGGGACACGTGCCGCGTCCCCCCCAGCACAGGCTGCCCATGGTGGTGATGTGCATACGGGTGTCAGAGCGGTGGCCGAGTGGTGATGGCACCAGCAGAGCCCCCCAGAGCTCAGTCCGGAACCCCAGCGGACGATTTTCTCAAGAAGAGCGGCTCAGCCATCATTTTGAGATTGCTGCCCTGCAGAGATGCCTCTTTGGTTGAACCCTACGCCACACCGGATCCCTCGGCCGTGCCAGCGATGGGCGGGTGGGGCTGG
>NW_009709047.1:3144-4853 GCF_000703405.1 Apaloderma vittatum
TTTGGCAGCCCCAGCCCTCGGCACGCAGACGCCCGGTCCTGGCAGCCGCTCCATTTCCATGGATTTCTCGCTCACTGCTTCTTTTGTTGGGGTTCCCATCGTGCCGCCTGCTGCCGGATCCCTCGTCTTCCTTGACGCATCCTATGTGAGGAGCCTTTTGCAACGGTGGCACCAAGCCCAAGCGTCTAGGAGCAGCTTTACAGATTCTGCAGAAACCTTGGGAGAAGAGCCATGCCCAGAACACGCCGGCGGGCGCCCTCACGGCCGGTGCACACTCGTCAGCGGGCGCCCTCCCTGCGGGTCCCTCCTCATATTTTCAGCATTAACGAGATTAAAAGCAGAGAGCAACAGGGGGAGGGAACTCACAGCTGGGGTTTTCCGGGGAACAAAAAGGGCTCCCGAGGAGACCTCCCTGCCTTTCTGTCGCGGGCTCTCCTTCTCCTTCACACTCCAAACAAGCAAAGCGCCGAACGTGGCAAACAACCAGCAACCTGATTTGGGACGAAGTGTCCAAAACAGCGGCGACGCCAGGATCAGTTTGTGCTTGGAAAGGGACTGGGACGCAGTTGTGGGGAGCAGCAGGATCCGGCAGCCAGGGCTGAGGCCAGCAGAAGTCGGGTGAAGGAGGGGGTCAGCGCTGCGGGCACCATCCGAGCCGCTGTGTCTGTGCTCCTCCTTCTTCCACGAGGGATTTTTTTGGGAGGCAGAGGCTGCTTTGCTCCTGCTCCGGAGTTTCCAAGGGAGCAGCGATATCTCCAGGGGCTGGGAAACTCTGCTGCCTGCTCCAGCAGAGCCGGGCTCAGCCCAAAGCAGGCAGAGCTTCACCTGGGTGCTGGGCAGAGGGAGATGCTCTGGGTCATGCCAGAGCAGAGCGCTCGGGGCAAGAGCAGGGACAAAAGGCGCCGGATGTTTATGCAACGCCACCATAAAAATCAATTCTGCTAAGAGTCGTTGTAACACGGAACGCAACGCAGGAGCATCTCCTTTTATTCTCTTGTTTGTTAAAAAATGCTGAGTTGACACCCAGAGATTACAGGAAAACAGAGATGCTCTGGGTCATGCCAGAGCAGAGCGCTCGGGGCAAGAGCAGGGACAAAAGGCGCCGGATGTTTATGCAACGCCACCATAAAAATCAATTCTGCTAAGAGTCGTTGTAACACGGAACGCAACGCAGGAGCATCTCCTTTTATTCTCTTGTTTGTTAAAAAATGCTGAGTTGACACCCAGAGATTACAGGAAAACAGAGACCATTCGAAAAGATCAGGTTCTGCAGCTCATCACTTTTCCAGCTGACCTGGCTGCAGCGCCAATCAGGGACGTGGCAGCTCCTGGCCCTCATTAACTAAAAAATAAGGTGCCTGACCAGAGGGACCAGGGTGGTCAAAGCGAAAGGGGCAAAGGGCTCCGTTACAAACACCGTAGCAGCAGCAGTTGCCCACAAGAGCAGGAGCAGGACACCTGGGGTGCAGACCCAGCGCTCTCAACCAAGGCTAGGAAGGTGGGTGGGTTGGGGGTGCGGGTGAGGTGACACCCAACAGCCCATCCTCTGCCAGGGAGCCCGTGAGCAGAAAGAACAGCCCACTCAGGCGAAAATGTTGAAGAGAAATCCGGCTTCCAGAGCAACAGCTACTCCTCCCTCCCTGTGCGGTCTCACCGCAGTGGGTGTGGGTCTCCCCTGACCATCACCCACTTTGAAAGAGGGCCGGCGG
>NW_009709047.1:4904-5487 GCF_000703405.1 Apaloderma vittatum
TCTCCCGTCTCCGCCCGCGGCACCGCTGCCGATGGGTGAGCACAGGCATCACCCCCTCCTGACCTCCAACCCCCACCCCAAACCAGGGACCTCTGCAGCTCTGGAAATCAGGATTTGCACCTCCTTGCAACAAGGTCAGGGCACAACGCACCCATCGCCCAGGGAGGGTGGGACCGCCAGGATGTGCTAAGGCACAGCGTCGGGTTTCTGTGCGACAACCCGGCAGCACTGACCTTGCGGGGAGGAGAGAAAAAGGAGCACCCGGCTCATCGATCATCTCGTGGATTTTCTGTATCCCTTCGGAGACGCAGCGTTAAAGCCATTAAATAATAAAATCTCAGTCGCATGCCAGCTCTGGCTCCTGCAACGCCCCGCGGTGCCGGGAGACATGGATGGATGCTGTGCAAGAAGATGCGGGACTGGTGCACGCAGGGAGGGTCTGGGGTGTGGGATGTGGGTCTGAGGAGGGTGATGCGGGTCTGGGGCGGGTGATTTCGGGTCTGGGGAGGGTGATGCGTGGGTCTGAGGCGTGGGATGTGGGTCTGAGGTGCGCAATGCGGGTCTGGGGAGTGCGATGCGCGGG
>NW_009709048.1:0-250 GCF_000703405.1 Apaloderma vittatum
ATCAAGATGAGGCTGTCCCTGCCCAGATCAACTCTCCCGCTCAGTTTGGTGTCATCTGCAAACCTACTGGGGGTGCACTCAATCCCCCCACCTCGATCACCGACAACGATACTAAACCAGCCTGGCCCCAGCGCTGAGCCCTGGGGGACACCACCTGTGACCGGCTGCCAACTGGATTTAACTCCATTGTCCACAACTCTTTGGAGTCAGCCATCTAACCAGTTTTTTACCCAGCAAAGCATCTGCCCAT
>NW_009709048.1:275-654 GCF_000703405.1 Apaloderma vittatum
AGACGGAGCCAAAGGCGTCGCTGAAGTCCAGGCACACAGTGCCCACAGCCTCCCCCTCAGCAACCGGGCGTCACCTGCTCACTGAAGGAGATCGAGCTGGCCAAGTGGAGCCGCCTTTCATGAGCCCCTGCTGGCTGGGCCCGACCTCCCGGCTGACCCGCGCTCTCGGGATGAACGCTCCATAACCTGCCCCAGACCCCGGTCAGGCTGACACGCCCGCAGCTCCCCAGATGCCCCTTCTGCCCCTTCCTGTGGGTGGGTGTCACACTGACACACCTCGGGTCGCCTGGGACCTCCCTGCTAGCCAGGACTGCCACAGGGGATGGAGCGGGGCTTGGCAACCTCCTCCTGCGCCGCCGCAGCGCTCGTGGCTGGGGCG
>NW_009709048.1:705-2575 GCF_000703405.1 Apaloderma vittatum
AGGAGGGTGTGAGCTGCTCTGTGTCCCTGTCTTCCCGCTCCGGGGGCTGAATGTCCTGAAGACACCTGGCCTCACTGCTAAGGACTGAGGCAAAGAAGCGTTGTTACTTCTGCCTTTTCATCATCCCTGGGGCAATGCTGCCCCCCACATCCAGTGAGGGACGGAGATTCTCCTTGGTTCTTTTTTCATGGTTGTATTTGTAAAAACACTTTTTATTATCTCTTAGGAGAGTGGCCAGACTGAGTTCTAGCTGGGCCTTTGTCTTTCTGATGTTGTCTCTGCATGACTGAACCAGATCCCTGTCCTCTTCCAGAATCGCCTGCTTCTCCTTCCAAAGGTGGGAAACTGCTTTTTCACCCCGAATCCCAGCCAAAGCTCCCTGTTCAGCCAGGCTGGCTGTCTTCCCCACCAGTCCATCGCAGGGCATGTGGGGACAGCCTGCTCCTGCGCCTCTACGACTCAACACTCTGCCAAGACTCTTCTTCTTGAAGAGTGCCCAGCCCTCCTGGACCCCTTCGCCCCCAGGGTGTCTCGCAAGGGACTCTCTCAACCAGTGTCCTGAACAAGCCAAAGTCTGCCCTGCCAAGTCCAGGGTAGTTTTTTTGCTGACCCTCCTCCTCACTTCACCAAGAATCGAGCCAGAAGGCGACCAGTTACCACCGACTGAACTCACCTCTTGAGCTGGCAGAGCTTCCAGCACCCTGCCCGCGTGTCCTGCACAAACCGCAGCACCGTGCCCGGATGATGTGCCATGCCCTGGCTGCCCACAGCCGCCTGGGTACTCCTCACCTAAAACCCTGAGGGCACGGCTCGGTTTGAAGGCTGGGGTAGGAAGACACACCCCACCGGTCTGGCTCCCAGCCAGCCCTGGAACAGCAGGTACCTGCCGGCCGCTGGGTGGTCAGCAGGTAACAAGTTCCAACGGAGGACGTGCACCTGGGGGTGTGTGAATTTCCTGCGGAGAAAGCGCAGCAGAAAACCGAGGGGAACTCTGTGAAGTGAGCAGATCACACACACAGACTCTCCCTAGCCTGAGCTCCGGGCTTTCCCCACAGAGCCCGAGAGGCCAGAACTCAGTCTCGATGGAGCCTCTGGTGACTGGTGCACACGCAGCACCAGAGGAGGAACCTGCACTGCAACACAGGAGCTCACCCATGGCAAGTGCAGGCAACGGGGCCACAGTGATGCTTGTATGGGCTTCCTGGTGCGGGACTGTGGACCGGCAAACGGCGCCTGCCGTTCAGAAAACCAACCGCACGCCGGGCTGCATCACAAGCAGCGTGGCCAGCAGGGCAGGGGAGGTGATTCTGCCCCTCGGCTCTGCTCTGGTGAGAGACCACTTGCGGTTCTCTGTCCAGCTCCGGGGTCTCCAACTTAAACAGGACACGGATCTGATGGAGAGGGTCCAGAGGAGGCCGCAGAAATGGTCCAAGGGCTGGAGCAGCTCCCTGTGGGGACAGGCTGAGAGAGCTGGGGCTGCTCAGCCTGGAAAGGAGAAGGCTCACAAAGGGGAGACATGGGCAAGAGGACAAGGGGTGACGGTTTTAAAGTAAAAGAGAGGAGATTTGGATGAGATATTAGGAGGAAATTTTTCACAATGAGGTTGATGAGCCCCTGGCAGAGGTTGCCCAGAGCAGCTGTGGCAGCTTCCACCTCCCCGGCAGTGCCCGAGGCCGGGTTGGACAGGGCTTGGAGCGACCTGGGCTGTGGGAGGGGTCCCTGCGAGGTTGGAATGAGATGGCTCTTAAGGTCTCTTCCAACCCAAGCTGTTCTATGATTCTATGACTAGAAGCTTCTACGATGCCATGAGAGCAGAAGCTGTGTGGTCGCAGTGACCCAGTTTCCCACGATGAACATAACAAGACGCTCC
>NW_009709048.1:2662-3282 GCF_000703405.1 Apaloderma vittatum
CCAAACGCAACCACCGACGCTGGACACAGGGGCAGCACCGTGGCCGTGGCAGGTGGGGGGAGCAGGAGGGCCGGGGCTGAGGGGAGAACCCTGGGAAGCAGGTCTGTGTCACGACAAGTGCACCTGGGAACGCGGGTGAAGTGCTCGCTTGGCTGGAGAACTGGTGGGTGGGTGGAGCGAAGAAAACATGGACAACACTAAGGAAAGAAGCAGGAGGAACCGGAGCCCTGTCATGGCTCCATGTCTCCTCCCCAACAACGACCCAGTCGGCTGCTTCGGCACATGCAGAAACCACGGGCAGTTACCATCTGGGGGATCTCTGTGACAATCTCCCCACACTAAATAGACCAAAGAAAGCTTGTGCCCCAGAGCAAGGACTTCGAGCCATTTCCTCTTCTTTTCTCTTTAACACTTGATTTGTGTTATTGCCAATATCCATGTTACTCACAAAATGATCTGCTCCTTTTTCAGAGAGTAAATTCCCAAATTGGGGACTTTTGCCCCCCTCTACCAGTTCCACAGAACCCACCACAACGAGATGCCAACGAGCATTAACCGGCCCAGGAACAAAAACCCTCTGCTCAGGGCGCCGGCACCCTGGATTTGCTGAGACCACGAGA
>NW_009709048.1:3310-3568 GCF_000703405.1 Apaloderma vittatum
TTCACGGGGCTGGCCCCGAGGAAATACGTGTGAATATTTAATGAATCCTACTACTAAGCAGGTAGTGCCCGATGGGTGGTGAGGTTAGCCAGGAAGAGGGAGGTTGCTCTAGTCTAGGCGTGGAAGACTGATTAGTTGAGTTCAGGATATCACAAGGCAAGAAATACCATCTTGCAGCATTTTGAGCTCAGGCTTTCTTCACATTTGTGCATGTGAAAGGTGGGGATGGTCTCCCTGGGCCTGGAGATGAAGAAGTGA
>NW_009709048.1:3668-4191 GCF_000703405.1 Apaloderma vittatum
TCCCCCCCGCCCCACACGCCTCCCTCAGGCAATGGCTGCGGGCGAGTCGCAGGGCTGAAAGCTGCAGCTCGTCTCCTGCAGGGACCACGATGAGTAGCCTTTGTCTAAATGCTCAGCTGGTTTGACTGGGACATCACCTCCTCTGGGTGCTGGAGAGAGGACGGGTGGGGAAGGACTGGCTCTCCGGGGTGCTGGGGGTGCAGCCGATGAGGCAGCTCACACGGACAGGCCAATTTGGGATTGGGAAGGAATCAACTCCCAGCAAGACCGACAGAAGCCGTGCAAGATTTTCACCGTCCTCTGCAGCACGAAGTGCAGTTGCCTTTGAGGATCATCCAGCTGAGTCTCACTTAATAACCAGCTCCCTCCCTCTGCAGGGACTTTGCTGATGGTCCCTCCTGTTCGCAGACCCTGCTCCGGTTCACCCCATGAGCACAAAGTGGTTTGCAGAGTATCTAGATGAAGTGTGAGCGGAGAGTCCCAGCGCTCCTTAACCCCCGGGGCAGCAGGAGGCGGCGGGCTG
>NW_009709048.1:4394-4806 GCF_000703405.1 Apaloderma vittatum
CCCCCCCCCCGCTTCACCCGCTCCGAGCCCTCTCTTCCAGCCTCAGCAGACAAAGGAAAATACAAACGTTAGGAGGGCAAACAAGAAAAAAAAAGAAAGAAAGAAAAAAAAGGTAGCAGGACAACATTTATCCCGTTTTTCCTACACGATAGCTGCAAGTCTGATCTGACAAAAAAATGGGTGCCATTTTGAGCCCTGAAGTTTCACTTCACGTTACACAGACCGATGTGAGCTGCACACGGACAGACACGTATGTCACATGTACAGGGAAGGGGAGAGAGAGGAGGAAGAGACAGCGACCATATTCTGACAGGAACGCAAACACACCCACCGGCACAGAGAGCCCTTTCGCCCACGGCCAGAACAAAGGCAGTTCAGGAGGCCCCCCAGAAAAATCACACCCAAGATTAAA
>NW_009709049.1:0-1057 GCF_000703405.1 Apaloderma vittatum
CCCCCCCGGGAGCAGCAGAAACCGCAGGGATGGAGGAAGCGCCGGGATTGCGAAGCTCAGCCGAGCCGTCCCGTAGCAGCAAGGGGACATGTCCCCCAGGACTGTGCCCAGCCACCCCCTCCCCTGAGCTCTGTCCCCCCGCCACTTTTCTCTCCGCGGGGTCGCCGGGAAATCTTCCTTCCCCAGGGCTGGGTCTTGCTCCGGAGCTCCCAGCTGCTTCTGCCAGTGCCTGCGCCCCATCCCAGGGGGTTTGATTGGGATTTTTTTCCCCTTTCTCCTTCTGCTGCTGCAAATCCCAAAGGAAGGAAGGATGGGACAGGGCGATGGGATTTGCCATCGCCCCCCAGCCAGGCTGGGGACAACCCTGGGGACACCAGCAGCCGCCGTGGGAGGGAGGATGGGGACAGGGATGGAGGCTGGTGTGGAAGCACCCGGGATGGTTCTCCCGTGGGGTGCCGGGGACAGCTCTGGGTTAAGGTTTGCTCTGGGTTCACGCCAGTGATCGCTGTGGTGATGTTGTGTGTAGGGCAAGGTTTTGGGGGAGGCCCCAGCAGACGTTTCACAGCAGACACCCCGTCTCACAGCTTGAGGTTTAATGGAAGCGACGCCAAGGAGGGAATTTGCTGCCCAGGAGTCTCAGCCTCCCTCTAAAAACATGCATTTTGTAGCTCTAAGAATTTCAAGAGCTGTGCCTGGGAGCATCCTGGAGACTCAGGGAGCAGCAGCCCAGATCTGGGGGGTTATATTTTAGAATAAAGCTGCTTCTTCAGCCAAAAACCAGCCCAGGCATCGCTCCTGGCATCGGGCGCTCGGAACCAACCCCGCTCCTGCCCTCCAGCCTTGGGACCCTGTCACCGTTTCCTCCCTCCGCAGCTATTTTGGGGAGGAAAAACTCATTTTACGCCGCAGCTGGAGCTCGCCCGGGTCAGCCACGGACGTGCGTGCTCTCGAGGGCCAGGTTTGCGTGACTTCGCTTCCCCATCAAGGCCAGAATCTAAACAATCTTGATTCCTGTCCCGGCAGCCCTGGGCAGGGCTCCTTCAATTGCAGGAAACGG
>NW_009709049.1:1094-1323 GCF_000703405.1 Apaloderma vittatum
ATGAGGCCGGGGAGGTGCGGGCGAGCCCCGGCCGGGCTCGTGGCCGTGCGAAAGGGGCAGCGATGCCGGCGGGGCAGGGGGCAGCTTTGGCTCCGCTGTGTTTGGTTTGGCAGAAACATCTCTTTTGCAATAGAAAGAAAAAAAAACAAAACGGAGAGAGAGGGGAAAAAATAGCAGCTGGGGAATTTCTGGCTGCCTGCAGCGCCTCTGCTTGTGTCGTTGATAAGAT
>NW_009709050.1:0-469 GCF_000703405.1 Apaloderma vittatum
GGGAGAAGCTTGAGGAAGTTTGGAGAAAATTTCAGGAAATTTCAGAAAATTTGGAGAAAATTTGGGGATTTTGGAAGAAATTTGGAGGAAATCCAGGAGAAATTTGAGAAAATTTGAGGATATTTGAAGAAAAGTCAATGAAATTTGGAGGAAATTCGGGGGAATTTGAGAGTTTTGGGGGAAATTTGGACAAAATTTAGGGGGAATTTGAGAAAATTTGAGGAAATCTTGAGAAAATTCAATGAAATTTGAGGAAATTTACAGGAAATTCAATAAAATTTGAGGAAATTGGGAGAAAATCTGGAGAATTTAGGGGAAATTTGGGGAATTTAGAGGGAATTCAGGGGATATTTGGGGAAATTTGGAGGAAATTTGGAGAAAATTCAATGAATTGGAGGAATTCGCAGAAAATTTAGGGAATTTGACAAAGATTTGAAGAAATTTGGGGAATTTAGAGGAAATTAGAGGA
>NW_009709051.1:0-238 GCF_000703405.1 Apaloderma vittatum
CCCCAACCCTGGGGATGGGGACACAGCGGTGTCACCCACCCCGCCATGTGTGTCCCTTCCTTCAAGGCCAACGTGGAGGGTCCCGGCTGTGCCACCTGCCGTGCCCACCACTTCCACCTGAGCGCCGGCGAGCCGGGCGGGTGCCTGCCCTGCTTCTGCATGGGCATCGTCCAGCTCTGCACCAGCACCGCCTACGCCCGCGGCCTCGTGAGTGACCCCCGGCTCTGCCCCTAGATGT
>NW_009709051.1:579-823 GCF_000703405.1 Apaloderma vittatum
TTTTTTTCTTTTTTTTCCTTTTTTTCCTTTTCCCTCTCTTTTTCCTTTTTTCTTTTTCTCCCTTTTTTTCTTTTCCCTTCTTTTCCTCTTTCCCCTTCCCCTTCTTCCCCCCTCCTTTCTCTTCCTTTTTCCTCTCCCTGTTTCCTCTTTCCCATTTGTTTTTCCGTTCCCCCTTTTCCTTTCTTCTTTTCCTTCCTCCTTTTCGTTCTTCTTCCCCCTTTTCCCCTTTCCTCTTCACCTCCCA
>NW_009709052.1:0-7872 GCF_000703405.1 Apaloderma vittatum
CAACCCCAACATTCTGTGATTCTGTGTTTCTTGTGTTGCGAGCTCCAGAGCTGGAGCGGGGAAGCCATGAGGCCCGGCTGCTCTGCGCTTGGTGATGCTGCCAGTTTGGGGTACGTGCTGAGGTCCCCCCCAAAACAACTCAACAAATTCTCGGCGTTTCTCCTACTGCGCTTCCTCTTTCCTTTCCCTTTTGAGGCCAACCCGGAGACAAGCTGTCCTACCACAGAAAGAGACGGGCTTTGCCTTGTGCAAATCCTCATCCCCAAACAACATCCTGGATCCCAGGAGCACCTCAAAGCAGAGAGAAGAACGGGAGCCAGAGCCATTGGCACCCATCCTGATCAGCTCCCTTGCACCCAGGACCCGCTCCCAGCCGATGCCATGGAGGGAGAGGTCAATAACGAACGGACCGTGTTGAACCTGGTGGCCATGTTTGAGGAGCACGGGTAAGGAGGAGGGGTCCTGGGCATGTTGTGGCTCCATGTGGTGTGGGTTTTGGAAGGGAGAAACCCCACCATGGAGGTGGTTTGGAGGCTGTGGAGAAGGCGACCGGGTGCTTTGCTATTCTTAAGGGCTCAGATCTGCCCCCTGTGCCTTCCTCGTGTTGTTTTCAGACTGACAGAAGTCTGAAAACCTCAGCAGGGTGGGACTGGCTTTGCTGGAGGTTTCTGCACTGGGCTCAGGGTTGGGTTGTGGTGTGTCTGTTCCCTCCACACTCGGCGCCTTTGCGGTCAGCCTGGCTGGGGAAGGCTTTTTCCTCCGGCTCCTGGAGAAAAAGGATTTTGGTTTGCAAACGTATAGGCAGGGATCTTCACTGGGAATCACCTGCCTGAACGTCTGGGAGGATCTGAGCCTCAGGCACCAGCCTCAAGTTATCCAGTTGTTTGCAGTGATAGGGCTCCCAGGGAAGGGAAGAGAAAGCATCGTGTGAAGGGGCAGAGCAAGTTCTTTTGGGGCTGCGTGGCAGCCCTGAAAAACAAGCGCCTTCACTTGGAGCAGGAGCTGGGACCGTCAGACAGCACGTGCCCAGGTTGGAGTGAGGGGATCTGCCTTGGCCCTGGTGTCAAAGTAACTCTGAGCAAGTCATTGTTGGGGGTCGTGCCTCAGTTTCCCTATTGTTGAACTGGGATACTGAAGCTTGCCTTTCCCTGTATGAGCTGGGTGGTTGGGCAGATGAGTTGTGCAGCACTTCCTAAAGACAGTCAGGCACGAGATTTCCTTCTGCTCCGAGAGGCTTGCCTGCATCTGCGTGGCGTGCTTTGCCCCGGGTTTTGTGCTCGATATGGCTCCAGGGCAGCGTGATTATCCCCACCATCCCACAGTGGAAATTTGGTCCATGACGTTGTTGCGTTGGAGCCATTTGCGGTGTTTGATCTGCCTCCTGTTTTGCTGCTGCAGCGTGTTTTGTTGTTTATCACGAAGCATGAATTTGATTTAGAGGAAATAAAAGTAACTTACGACTTTCAGGGGAAGCTAGAGAATCTGGAAACAAGTTTTCTGGAACAGAAAACGGTTCAGCCCAGGTCAGCACAAATAGAAAGAGAGAAGTTCCCTGTCGGATCTGGGCAGCAGGTTTAGGCTGGTGCAGGTCCAGGAGGCACTAGGGGGCTACATGAAGCCTGTCTGAAGGGTTATGCCTGTGGCTGTGGATGCACACCTGAGCTCACAGACACATGCTCGTCACCGTGGACCTGGACCCATCATCCTCTTCAAATCCCAGAATCGTTTTGGTTGGAAAAGACCTTTAAGATCATCAAGTTATCTCCTATCCTCAACTTTGTGGTTTTACATGCAGTTTCATCCTGGTTTTCCCCTTCTCCTCAACCCACTCATGTCTGCAGGCCACCAGTGGGTGTCTTTGCAGTTTCTGCCTGGAGCAATTTGTTACAGGAACCAGCTCTCAGGTGACAGACAGCTCACTCTCGTCATCTTCACGGCCTGTGCTCTGTGAGCTTTCTCCCCTGTGGCTGCTCTGGGCCTGTTTTCCATGTCTTCGCCAGAAAAGGGAAGGGAGAAAACCATCCAAAAACTACCGCTCTGCAAAACCACCTACACAAACCGTCCTCTTGGCTGACACCGCTTGGCTGTTTGGCTTTTAAAGCCTCGTACCCAAGGCTGCCGGGCCCCTGCTTTGGCTCCGCCGGTGGCCGCAGAAAGTCTGAGCCGTGCCAGCACCAGGACGATGCTCCAGAAAATAAATGGATGTGAGTGGGATAAACAGCAGAGTCCTGCTTTCCTAGAGAAGGACAGACCACATCAGTAGGAGACACTGGAAGGAGAGGAGCTGGATGGTGGCCGCCTCGGAGGATGTGTGAGCTTGCAGGCCCCGGGTTGTACTAGCAGGGTTGTAACGAAGCAAAGCAGCAGCGGTGCCGGGGTGCTGTTGCGTCTTGTCACCTTGTCTTGAGGACAGGGGCTTTAACTGGGATGTGGGTGCTGGGTGGGCTGTGGTGTGCTGGGGGGTGAGCTGATCACTCTGATTTCCTCTGTGGCAGGGCTGGCAAATTCTCCTGGAGGGACAAGCAGGTTCCATGTGACCAGACTTCTCCTGTGACCAGCCAGCCCCAGCAGCCTCCTGTGTCCCCAGGCAGCCAGATTCTCCCCCGGGTGGCTGGCAGGCACGGGAAGGAGGAGGAGCAGCGGGGGCTCAGCTTCAAATGCCTCCGTTCTTTCCGACACAAGATCCGTGAGGATAACTGGAGGAGGCAGCAGGAGCCTAGCCTCGAGCCTGGCAGCAAGGTGAGCTCCACAGGCGCCTCAGACAGTGCCCACGCTCAGGCTGGAAAAGAGCTGAGGTCTCTGTTGACCCCGAGCAACTCCCTGCCCTGCCAGGGCTGGTGTGTGGGGTGACAGAGAAGTGGCCCCTTCCCTGGTTGCCTCGGGCACAAATTCCTCCTAGATAGATCCAAGCAGACCTTGTATTTTCCAGCTCTGATGTAACTCCGCCACAGGGGTCACTTACGCAGGAGGGCACAGCCAGGTCCTTCCCAGGGCGTCCCCGGGACTCTGCTGCCCTTTGCCGACCACAGGCACGTTTCTGCAGGACTGCATTCGGTTCCTAAGTGCAACTGCAGACCATGGGGTTAACCCACCCCACCTTGTCCCACTACTCGGGATCGCTAGCCCCGGAGAAACAGAGAAAGTGGTGACCTAGGAGGACATGACCCAGGCTTCCCAAAAGCCCCAGAACAGCTTTATTTTCACCCTTCTTTCCACTGCCTGCTTTGTAGAGATCCTTCCCTTGCTCTCACATGGAGCAAGGTCCAGTCTGATGCTGAGCTCTGGGGAACTGAGCTGAATCCCCTCAGGCTGGCGAGGGTTGTGTCTCTGCTCATGAGATCAAGCCTTTCTCCCTGTACAGGAACCAGAGGAAAAGAAAATCGCTCTGGAGCTGCTGGAGACAGAGCAGGCTTACGTCAACCGCCTCCACCTTCTCGACCAGGTGAGCTGGGGAGCAGAGGGGCCCACACAAACGTGGGAAGTGATGGCCCTGCTGCTGCCCCCACCTGCCAGCACAGCTCAGCCGCTCCACACTGACAAGCCAGGCAGGACCACGGCGCAGCTTCACACTCAACCAGTTTTCATGTGCTCCTCGGCAGGGCTTGGACCCTGTGGCAGGGCTCTGTTCAGTGTAGGCACAGGCTGGGGGCTATTTACTGGAGATTTTGGAGAAAACAAAGCTGTAGAGATGAGAGACAGTACTGGGGCTGCCAGTCTTCATGGCCAGAGAGTGAGTCTGGCCTTTGCTTTTCCCACAGCCCACATCTCGAGGGAGCACCATTGTCCCAGTAAAGCTTTCCATCTGCCTCACTTCTCTCGTGAGGTCTGGGATTTCCCTCCTGCGCAGAGTCAGACCTTTTCACTGGGCGATATGTCAGTCCCAGAAAGGGAATGGGATCCTCGAGCCTCTGCCCTGACCCTTTGTATTCACTCCTTCTTTCTTGCAGATATTCTATACAGAGCTGATGAAAGAAGCCAAAAACGGGAAGGTAGTCCCAGAGGAGGTGGTAAAGATGATCTTCTCCAACATCTCCTCCATCTACCAGTTCCACGCCAACTTCTTCCTGCCAGAGCTGCAGAAGCGGATGGAGGATTGGTGAGGAGGGGAGGGATGGAGGATTCGTGAGGAGGGGAGGGCAGGACGCCTGGGTTGCTTTGCCAGAAGCGGAGAGCAGCGATAAATCTGTTCTCCCACCAGGCCTGGAGTTCAACCTGTTTTGCTCCAAACATCTTTGTGCTGGAAAACATTTCCTTAAACCACTCCAGCCCAGATCAGGATATTTTTTGAAAAGGGGGTGACATCTCTGCCGATCTGCCGTTTCCTCCTGCAGGAGCTACAACCCACGGATCGGGGATGTGATCCAGAAGCTCGCACCGTTCCTCAAGATGTACGGTGAGTACGTGAAGAACTTCGACAAGGCCGTGGAGCTCATCACCATCTGGTCAGAGAAATCGCCGCCCTTCCAGGACCTCATTGCTGACATCCAGGTAACTGGCCACTGCAGGGTGGGGGACTGCAGCAGCGCTCCCCAAAATCTCCTTGCGAAGGGGGAAGCAGTGGAGGGTGGGAGCTGCCTTGGTCACTGTTCCTCTCTCTGCAGAAGAGGAAGGTCTGCGCTAACCTAACGCTGCAGCACCACATGCTGGAACCTGTGCAGAGGATCCCGCGCTACGAACTCCTCCTGAAGGATTATGTCCAAAAGCTCCCGCCCGAGTCCCCAGACCGGGATGATGCAGAGAGTAAGGGCTTCTCCTCGCTGTGGGGAGCAGCAGGGGGGGTTTGTAGGGGAAATAACTGCACCTGATGTACATGGATATCGGGATACCTGGATTATCTCAGCAGCTGCCCCGTGCTCTTGGATAAACCTCTCAGTCTGACCCTTTTCTGGCAGGCAGAGGGATTAATCTGCCCTGTCAGAGTTTATGGAGGTCAGCGGGAAGGCGGGTGGTGGTTGGGGATAAGGATGGGCCCTCTACAGCAACCCCCAGGGAGAGCTGCGGTGGCCAGGAGAGCACTCAGACCACAACAGGTAACAGCAGCTCCGGGTCCTGCTGGGACGGAGTGACAAACAAGCCGGCTGGCTGTCCCCCAGGACCTGACCCCTCGCACCCCGCAGGCTGGCCAGCCCCCCACACCTTGGCCGCGGGTCCTTTTCAGGTTGTGCCGAGGGGAGGGCCGCAGCCACCACACGCGTGTCTCCCCGTGAGAGACAGACCCAGGGATTTTCTCCCACAGCTCCCCAGCAAGATTTTAACATCCTTTTCTTTTTTTTTTCCTCCTTGCAGAGGCCTTGGAGATGATTTTTATGGTGGCCAAGCACTCAAACGCAGCTATCGCTGAGATGGTGAGTGCCTGTCCTCTGCTTTGCAACTCACGGCACGATGATTTTCCTCAATAGCCACGTTGCTGTGCGATTTGGTGCAGCGCAGCCCTGCCTTGAACATGGCAGGAGCACTGTGGGTCCAGCAGAGAAGGTTAAACCCTGCTCTTGATGCCTGACCCCATCGCCCCGAGCCTGGGGAAGTCCAGTCTGCACCATCAGCTGTGATGTGACCGGCTGGCCCGGGACGGGGGGAGGTGCTCAAGCGAGGCTGGGAGCTGCTCTCAGAGATCAGTCTGGGGTGAGAGAGCTGCGCCACCGCTCCCAGTACTCAGCAGCTGGCCTGGGTGGCGGGGATGGAGGGGACCCCGAGGGGTGAGAAGGTTGTGGCTGCTCAGCTCCCCAGAGAAACAGGTGCCTCTGCCTCCCCCAGGAACGGCTGCAGAACCTCTGGGTGGTCTATCAGCGCCTGGGCCTTGAGGATGATATTGTGGATCCCTCCAACGAGCTGATCAAGGAGGGGCCCATCCAAAAAATCTCCACCCGTAACAACAGCACGTCGGAGAAGTACCTGTTCCTGGTGGGAGCCGGGATGCCTGGGGGAAGGAGCAGATGGGAATGGGGAGAGGGGCAGCACAGCCTGGCCGGGTTGTTCCCAGGTCGGCCCTACACAGGGGATGAATTCAGGGCTGGGGGATTTGATCCGTCCCTGCCCTGTGCAGGGCACCCTGGCCAGGTCGTGGCTGGGAAACCTGCTCATCCACTGGGCACAGCAGCCCGTGAGGGATGCTGCACTCCCAGAGCACTTCACCTTTGCAGGGTGGGAGAGGGCTGGGGCAGAAAGAGTCACTTTTTAAGCTGGATTCTTCTCAAGGACCAGCTCAGCCCCAGGGGGGTGAAGGACCCTAGATCCCAGCGAAGCCCTTAGCTCTGGTGCCGACCTCCAACCAACCCTGTCCTCCTCCCTGCCATCAGTTCAACAACATGCTGCTGTACTGCGTGCCCAAGGTCATCCAGGTGGGCGCCGAGTTCCAGGTCCACCTCCGCATCGATGTGGACAGCATGAAGGTCAGACAGGCACCTTGTCTTTGTGCTTCCCCCGGACCCTGGCTCCTCAAAAAAACCGCTCTGGGGTGTAATGTGGCTGCTGCCCTGTACTTCCTCGGAAGGGAGGAGCTGGAGCCCAGGGTGGGTGAGGAGAACTGGTTGATGCGCTCTGATCCGGTGAAGTAACAGTGAAATCTTGCGCACGTGGGATTGGAAGGGCTGGGGGGCTTGTGCCCGAGGGAAATCCCTGTGCCCCACATGGTGAAGGAAGGTCCCTTCGTGCTGGTGATGGGTTCAGCTCCACACCCTTCCTTGGGTCTCTCTCAGGTGCAGGAGCTGAATGACACGCAGTTCCCTCACACCTTCCTGGTCTCGGGAAAGCAGCGGACGTTGGAGCTGCAAGCCAGGTGAGGGGAAAGGCGATGGTTCTGCAGACCCCTGGGGAGGAGGAATAACGGCTTACCCAGCTCCCCTTTTTGTCCCCAGGTCTGAGGAGGCGATGAACGCCTGGATCAAGGTACCGCTGAGCGCTGAGAGAGGCGGCACATCTCACTCACCCCGGCTGAATGCTCTGTGCCAGGGGCAGCCCCCCTCGACTGCCCTCCAGCCCTGCCCTCCCCTCTAGGCCTTGCAAGATGCCATTGACAGGAAGGAGAAGAGGAGCGAGACCTTTAAGGCAGCAGTACCTAGGCTGGAGACGGGCACCCCTGCGCTGACGGTGAGCTTCCAGCCCTCCCCGGGCCTTGCCTGCCTCCAGCACCCCGTCGCACAGCAGCTCAGGAGAGCCGCTGTGCCTCAGTTTACATAGCTGCGCAGACGTGGCAGGAGGCTGCAGACAGGGAGGAGGCCTGAGGAGGGGAAGGGGTGAGAGCAAAGGGGCCGGGAACACCCAGACCCTAGCTCATCAGCCTCAGTGACGTGATCTGCCACCCGCAGACGGAGGAGCTGGGCCGCAGAGCCCCGCAGTGGGTGCGGGACAACCTGGTGACCATGTGCATGCGCTGCAAGGAGCCCTTCAACGCCATCACGCGCCGGAGACACCACTGTCGGGCTTGTGGATACGTGAGTCACCGCGTTCCCCGTCCCCTCCCTCTGGCCTGCTCGGGTGGGCGGAAGCATGCCTCTCCTACCCCTCGTACCCCTTCCACACGCTCAGGGCTGCTCCTGCCCCTCAGCTCCTCATGTCGTCATCCCTGGGATCCCCCCATCCCTGCCCCGGTGTCACCAGCATCCCTGCCTGGTGGTTGCAGGTGGTGTGCGCTCGCTGCTCTGACTACAAGGCCGAGCTACAGTACGATGGCAACCGCCTGAACCGTGTGTGCCAGGAGTGCTACGTCTTCCTGACGGGCTGCGTGGTGCCAGAGGATCGGGAGGGGAAGCACAAAGGCATCCTGGAGGTGAGCTCCGTCCTCCCCATGCCCTGCTCCTCTGGCCCTCGGAGCTCTCCCAGCTGCCCTGGTCCCCAGCCCTGCTGTGCTCCTGCCACGATCAGAGGGGGCCTGCA
>NW_009709052.1:7913-8311 GCF_000703405.1 Apaloderma vittatum
CCTTGAGGCCGGGCACCCGGGGCGCCCTCCACTACCGGGACCACTCCTCGCCCACCCCCTGGTTTGGGGGCTTTGGTGGAGTTTGCAGGGAATGTCCTTCACTCAGCGCCTTTTCTGCCTCCCGCACTGGGTATTTAGGGATTTGTTGGTTTCTTTTTTCTGCAGAAAGGAGCCGCAGAGGTATCAGGCAGGAGTTTGCTGTGCAGTTCCCTGCAGCTGCTGGACAAGAACGGCAAAGGGAGCACACGGGGCTGGTTCGTGATCCCGCAGGACGATCCCCTCGTGCTCTACATCTACGCAGCACCCCAGGTAAGACCAGGCTTGGCTCTGCCCATCCCGGAGCACCCAGCCCCTGCCTCCCACCGCTCTCTCTGCTCTTGCAGGATGTCCGAGCCCAC
>NW_009709053.1:0-3929 GCF_000703405.1 Apaloderma vittatum
CCTTGATGGGGGATGGTCCTTATCCTTGAGCCTGCACCCAGAGCTGCACCTTCTTCCCCATCCACAGGACCATGGTGGCTGCAGAGCCTCCCGAGGGCTATGTGGGTGCTCAGCACCCTTCACAGCTTCCCATCCTCCCAAAGCCCTCACATCTCCCCAACGGGCAGGGCCAAGGCTCGCAGTGGTACAAGTCTCTCTGGTTACCCCTGTCCTGTCCTGGGGACACAGCACAGTCCCTGATGACATCCCAACTGCTCCCCCAGCAGCCTGGCCATGCTGGGTCCCCTCCCAGACTGGAGCACTGGTTTCTGCTACACATCCCAATGTCACACTGGGAATGAAGCTGGCTCTGGTGTGACCACCAGCCTGTGCAGGAGCACTGGGCTGCAGCAACCCCTTGTTCCCAGGGGTCCCCCTCCAGCCAAGGCACAGGGCAGGAGGTCCTCTCTGGAGGGAGCAGCTGGAAAGAGGTCACGAGGTCCTCCCGTAGCATCCCAGGATGTCTCCTGGCACCAAATATACCAGCCAGGCCCTTGGAGGACTGAAGAAAACAGGGAGAGGAAAGAGGCAATGGAAACTCAAAGGGCAGATGATGCTCTGAGCCCTGGGAAACCTCCCCAGCAGCCAGTGCAGCACAGCGACCCTGCCCCGCAGGATGCAGCCCCTTCCCACGGACCCTCTGCCAAGGTCTCTGCGTGTCACCCACCTTCCATGGACCACCACCGCCCCTGCTGCCTCCCCCTTGAAACCACGCCTCTCCAGGTCTGCAAGCTGCCACTCTTCCCCTAGCCAAAGCTCTCCCCACCATTCTCAGAGCGAGCGGGGCTCAGGTCCCCGCACCCAACCCACAGTGGAGGACGGCTGATCTAGGCTGATCCGGCAGCCCCCGCTCGCCCAGCAGCCGCTGTGCTGCAGGAACCTGCCGGAGGAGGAACCGTGCTGAGAAGAAACTCCTGGCCATGCACCCACACAGCTTCTCAGGAGGGTTACAGGCATACAGGGAAAGGCAAATCCTCGGGTCAACACTCAAAAATTCACCTGACTGTCCTAGAAATGCAACTGCAGCGCTCCGTGTGAGAGCATTGGTTGCCCAAGCTGAGCAGAAGGGAGGGCAGGAGACCTTGGGGTTGTTGCCAGCTGCTGGGAGCAGGGATGGGGAACATTATGCCCCCAAGTCCTGTCAGAAACCCTGGGACAGACAAGTTGGGGCGGCAGGATCCCATCACCTGCAAGCACAACCACAGTCTCATGTGTGAGGCTGCATTCAGAGCAAGGGCTCGGCAAGTTCAGAGAAAGGGCTCGGCAAGTCCCATCTATCGCATTCAGGGACGTTTCCCTCTAAAAGCTCAAATCCTGCTGCAAAATCAGATTCCTACTTCAGTGCTGGGCTGCTCTTTGGAGCCGAGGCATCACTTGGGAGGAACAAGCAGGATCTTGGGCTCCTCTTCACTGCGGCCAGGACCACCTCATCCCACCGTGCAGCTGACGGGCAGCTCAAAGGCGCGTGCAGCCGCCACACCGCCTCCTTCTCCCTGACCCAGTTTGCGTCTCATCACTGCATCCAGGCGAGCAGCGCTGTCAGGCTACAAGCGCAGGCAGTGCTGGGCTCTCCCAGGGAACCAGCAAAGCAAACGCTGAATGTCACCGCAATTACGAGGCGTATGCCTCAAGCCCCAGCATCGCCAGCACCAGAGCTGCTCCATCAGCCCTGCCCTCGCCCAACCCAGTGAAGGAGGGCTGGGAAAAGCGGCCGTGTCCCGGCTCTGGTACATGCTCTGGTTTATACCGAGCCTCAGATCCCTCGGGGTCTTGCTAAACCCAGCATCAGCTGGGCTGGATGGAAAGGCAGAAGGTTTCAGCAGAGCTGCTGTTTCTATTTCTGGGCCATCCCTCCCAGTCCAGTTTTGCTTGGGCACAAGGTGTTTTCTAAAGGACCGGGTCTTCCTTGCATTCTCTTGCCCCTGTAATGCAACTCTGGGTCTTTGTGGTCACCCCCTGCCTGGGCTGGCAACCCCTGGGGTGCTCCAGATCTCCCCGTCAGCACCTGGTAATGCTGCAGGACCAGGAGGGAGCTTCCAATGGGAGCACAGTGCCGCCAGCAAGACATGAAACCCTCCTCGCCTTCGGATTCCCTGGGACTGCATACACAAGGCTGGGGGAGACGCAGCCTCCAGGTGAAGAAGAGGGCTCTGATGGGAGCAGGGGACACTGCTTGCCCCGTGTGCACTGCGGCTGGTCCCACTTCCATAGCAGAGTCTAATCTCCTGCACCACGTGCAGGGCAGCTTTGGACATCTCCAAGGCCGGAGATCCCACCAACGCCCTGTGTCCTAATCCAGTGCTTGACCTTCAAAGTGAAAAAACTTCTCCCTACGTAGCATTAGGGAAATACAGATGGAGTTTCCTACATTCTGGCTTGTGGCTATTGATCCTCATCCTTTCTCCCTCCGCCTCTTTTCCTCCTTCCATGAGATAGCTGTGGAGAGCAATAAATTCTCCATGACTCTTCTTTTCTGGCAGCTGAGTAACCCCAGGTGTGCAGGCAGGGAGCTTACGGGAGAGGAAGGAAGGTCACCGTGTCTAAGGGCAGAGGAGGTGGTCTCTCTGGCCCTTCTGCTTTGATCCCCCCCACACCATGTGCATTGCTCCTCCTCCTCTTCCTCCTGCCTGCCCTCCTGCCATCAGTGCAGCACCAGCAAGGTGGGCACCCACTTCACACCCAGGGCTCCTAGAAGTGCCCTTGGGCTCAGTTGGGTCCTTAGGAACATCCATAACCCACAAGCTGGCAAGACCACCATGCATGTAGGTCTGTCATGCCACGGAGTTTATAATTCCCATAATCACAAGGTTTGTGTGTGGTAGCACATGGAAGAGCCACAGGCTTTAAACCACTTTGCAGATGTTCTGAGCACCGTTTAGTTCATGGTGCAAGCCCTGTAGAAGGCTGCAAGTCTAGAAATGACCACATCCAAACCCTCATCAATGCATTAGACTGCACTGCAAGGACATCACTGGTCAGATCCTGACCACCGCCAGCAACACACACACTTCCACTGCTTCAAAAAGCAACCAGAGCGACCAGCTCTGCAGCAGCTGGTTTAAGCATACAGCTGGCAACAACAATTCTGCTGGTTTCTTGGCAGATTTTTTAGCAGCATCTTTCCTTCAAAATGATGTTTGCTCTGCCTGGGCAAGCTGCACATCCCGGGAGCTGCAGACAGCTCCTGCAGTAGTTTTGGTGGAGCCGTGTGGCAGATGGATGGTGCAAGAGCTGCCCTGCTCTGCTCTTCTGCCAGGGGCTGCACTGGGTTCTTGCAGGAGCTGATGCCACCTTGGCCAAGCCTGGAGGGTCTCAGCTGGGGAGGGAGGGTGGCGATTGAGGTGCTTGGGATTCCTTCTTCTGATGCTCTGCCCTAGGAAGGAGACACAAACCTGAGGGAATGGAGCATGGAGGATGAAAGGATGTAATGTGGAGCACGTGTATCACATCTGCACTTCTTCCAGCCACCGGGCTGGGTCGTTCCCCTGGCGCCGCAGAGCAGCCAGGCCGGTGCCTGGCCCACTACAGACCTGCCGACAAAGTTGCTCTCTGGGAAGCTAAAGGTGAGCAATTTTGTTTTTCGGGTGAATTATCTGTGCAATGAGTGATTCACCAGTGGAAAACAAGCTCCTTGCAAGAAACGGGTTGGATTTTGGAAAGACCTGTTGATGTGTGTAGGACCCGGTCATATGAACTCTGCAATGAGAGCAGCAAGCAGTAAATGAAAGTGGTGTGAGTCATTGCAAAAGCACCCCAGGTGCACAACGTGCACACCGTAGATGGGACCTGGGATGTGGGGCAGGAGGGTTTGGCACATGCAGAGCTCACTTGGGTTGGGTGGAAAGCAAAGACAAGCAGAGTCAACATCGAGCCAGGAAGGAAACATCTTT
>NW_009709053.1:3960-6140 GCF_000703405.1 Apaloderma vittatum
TATCCAGAAGGGCAATAAAATCCTGAGCATGCAGCCAGGCGCCCAAGCCAACGATGGCTGATGGAGATGATAAGGAAGAAATTTAGGGTGCAACTATTTTCTAGCATCGCTGCTCGTCTCAGTGGAGTTGCAGCAGAGCCCAGCCAGTGCATCTGTAAAGCCAAGGCCTAGAAATGATCCATTTGTGACACTGGCAAGTGCTGAGTTTTGCAGAAAGGAGACATGGTGGCATGCAGGGCGGTCCCAGCAGGACCAGCACTAGATTGATTACAGTGAGTAACCTCTTGAATACAAAAACCCAAAGTTTTCTCATCTGGGTGGTGTGAACGGAACCCATTGGCAAAGCTGCTCCTCCACGATGGTCCAAGCGGAGCTCAAAGCAGGAGACAAAGATTCCACTTGAGCTAAAGAGCTCCCTCCAAACCCAGGGACATGCTTGGCCTGTTGGAAACGTCTCACAAAATGGTAAAATAAATTAGTGCTGTTTGCAAAACCCCAAAAAGTGTGCCATCTCACATCAGCGTGGCTCAGAAGACACGCTGAGAATATCCACATGCAGTGTAAGGATGTGCATTTACCATAATGCACACAATACAATAGATTTTTATGAAAGATACTGCAGCGTATATGTATATATGACAACCTTGGGTGTTAGGCCCAGGAGTAAGAGTATTGCCAGGCCCAAAGGCAAGTGCTGGAGTTGGCCACAGGGGCTGAGATTCAGTAGGGACATCACTCGAAAGCGTGGCCACACAGGCCTGGCCAGAGATGAAGGGATGACATTATTTGGGGTTTAGGGTAGAAAGCAGAGACCTTGGTGAACCAACTCATCAGGGAAAAAGGAAATTCTGCACCTCCAAAAGCAAGAGAACTATGAGAGAACCCTGCAAGTCTCTGCAAGTCTCACTGAACACTCACATGTTGGGATGAAAACTTGGGGCCAAAGCCTCTCTTGCACAAGACTGAACCCATGGCACTTGCCATCAAGAGTCCCATCAAGCCTAACACAAGCTCTATGAGAAAAAAAAGAAATGACAGGCTTCAGCTCGGGCTGAAAACTGCTTCACGAGTGCCTGGATGGGTGGAGGGGGCGCTGAGAAGTGCCACTGTGCCAGGCTGGGGAGGATCCAGGGCCAAGTCCATTGGGCACACCGAGCTCACGAGGCAGAGACTAACAGCACTGTTGGGGCAAGACGAGGATCTCCAGCATCTTGGCACAAACACACTCGTGTTCAGCAGAAAAGCAGCCTGATATCATTTATGATTATTTTTAAATAGAGCTGTTGCTTAATTCATGGAACAGAAGCGTAATAATCCCGTGTAGCTGGGTCAGCACGGGGATGCCATGTGAATTAATAACAGAAAATGGCTCGTGCTCACTCACTTCCTGCAATTTCCTTTGCTCTGTGAGTTCAAGCATTATGTATCAGCTCTTGGTATCTGCATCCAGGAGCATTAGCAGGAAACCAAGCGAAAACTGGCACCGAGAGGATAGGGGAGATTAAGGGAATCCCTGTTTGGTACTGTTAGGGTGCAGCAGCCTCACACTGATTTTGGCAGGTGAGCAGATCAAAGAATTACACTTAGGGGGACTAGAGGCAAAGTCGTTGCAAAATCCGTTACCCAGTGAGAAACTAGAAGATTAAAAATGCAACCTCTAACATGACAGCATGGATTCCCAGGTGAAGGCTGCTGGTGGGTGAAGTTGCATGGTCCCTGGGGGAGCCACACTCTTGAGGTCCAGCTTGAGAAAGGATCATGGCTGAGCCCTTGGGGTGCAGGAGGACCCCTCTGGACTGGGGGGGTTTGGTCATCTCCAAGGGGCAATGGCCTGAAACTGCAGGAGGGTAGATTTAGATGAGATATAAAGAAGAAATTCTTCCCCATGAGAGTGGTGAAGTACTGGAACAGGTTGGCCAAGGAAGTTGTGAATGCCTCATCCCTGGAAGTGCTCAAGGCCACATGGAACGGCGCTTGGAGCAACCTGGGCTGCTGGGAGAGAGGTGTCCCTGCCCACAACAGTAATGAGATGAATCTTCAAGGTCCCTTCCAGCCTTAGCCATTCTACCATTCTATGATCTCCAGGCCAGACATCTGAGTGAGATTTTTAGCATAGGTGCCCAAAGAGCAGATAGTTGGATCACCTATGGGATGCGTAAGGCCCGATGGAGCTGAGCTTT
>NW_009709053.1:6153-6477 GCF_000703405.1 Apaloderma vittatum
GGTGACATGAGCAGGGAAACCTCAGTAGCACCCAAAGGTGAGCCCACCCACCAGCACCCTGCCCCAGCCAGGGTGGGATGGAGAGGTGGAGTGTTTTGGATTTTGGGTGGGCACATGCCTGGGTCACTGTGGGTGGGGGGATGTCAGCTGGGTTTAAGCACGGCTGGAGAGTTGGGGGGCTCCACTGGGGCTGGTTGCCCATTTTGGCTACCTGCCTGTGGGCTCCTCACACTGGAGGTACCCATGGTGGGGGGCAAAGAAAGCAGCCCGGGCTCTAACATCTTCCAGGGCATGCCGGGAGCTGGGATGTACAGACCTGGAGTT
>NW_009709054.1:0-200 GCF_000703405.1 Apaloderma vittatum
AACACCCCATGTTCCCCCGCCACCAACGTGACTTCCCAATCCACACTGGGCCACGGGTGCAGCACAAACATGGGGCAGGGACTCCCACCCCCCAGGTCAGGAAAGGAGGGACACACTCGGGGCTCTGCACACCCCCTGCACCCACAGCAGGGAGGGGACACGGAGCCCAGGGACCTCCCTCCTCAGCACCTCCCCAACCC
>NW_009709054.1:993-1235 GCF_000703405.1 Apaloderma vittatum
CGGGGAAACAGAATCACGGAATTGCCTAGATTGAAAGACCTTTAAGATCATCGAGTCCTGAGGTCGTCGCCAGCGCAGGGCTGCGGGAAGGAAGGGGCCCAGGCTAAACCACTCTTCTGCTGCCCACGCAGGACAGTTCACCCAAAATCCTGTGGGTAACATGGGCTCTGCCACAGGACTTGCACCAGAGAGCTGGGCCTCGCCACTCACCAGTCTCGTCAGTGGAGCCGAGTCTCCAGAGC
>NW_009709055.1:0-1288 GCF_000703405.1 Apaloderma vittatum
CGGCCGCGGCGTTTGTGCTTTCAGACAGCGGAATGGAGAAGCTCACTTGTGCTGCGGGGACGGTCCTGAGGGTTAAGGCCATGACAGTCACGGGGAAGGAGCGTGCGTGGTCCCCCCTGAAGCACGTCCTGCGGTTTTGTGTCATTTTAACAAGAAATTAAATGACATCCTTCAAGCAACGGGCGCATGTCCCAGGCAGGTGGCAGCAGAGCTCCTGAGCGACCGGAGAGGGTGCGACGGTCCCGGTGCCCAACTGTCCCCGGCTCTGCGACATCCCATCGGACACGAACTCAACGAGGGCAATTTCCCAAAGAGACCTTGAGACACGGATATAAAAACCACCACAGTGATGAGGTCTGTAGACTCCATGCTGGGAGACTTCAGCCATTCTAGTGAGAGCTTTGGGATTCGATTTTTCTTTTTTTACATTCGCGAGTCAGGATGTAAAAACGAAACAACAACAAAAAACCAAACGCACCAACCCAAGGGATGAATCACTGTCTGGGAGCCTGAAACGAACCAGGGCTCTCATAGAAGCTCTTCCCTTCCCTACTCATAAACCCCATTTCCAGGGGTGGAGCACTGGGGAGGGCTGGGGAGAACGCACAAAACAAACACGCTCCACCGCGTCACGGAGAGAAGAGGTAGGTACGCTTGAGCCAAGCCCCCGAGTCCGCCCTTTTAAGCCACGTCTTTTGTTCCCAAATTAGTCCTTTCTTGCAGAAGAATCGAGCTGGTTTGGAAAAGGGGGGGCAGGGAGCCGTCTGCAGCCCCCGGGTTGAGCTTCGTAATGCACTTTGGCCGGGAGAAGTCAAGCTCGAAAGCAGAGATGAGAGTCGAGCGTCTGGGGAGGGTGGCGAGAGTGAAGCTCCGTGTTATTGCTAGTGTGGGGCCAATTAAATCCCTGGGAGTAAAGGCAGCACAACGGCAGCAGTTGTGCCCGTTTAAGGCAGCGTTTCTACTCAACTAGGTTCCTAAACCACAACTATCTCCTAAACATGCAAGACAAACAGCTCCCATTTCCAGAGAAACACCAAAGCAAGTTGGCCAAGCTGGTTCTCAACTCGTGGCTTGATGCTTCCCCAGAATTAAGCTTTTCTTGGTGCAGTCGCCAGTTCCCAGCCCTGCCGGGGCGAAGGGACCTGAGGCAGGCGCCGGAGAAGCTTTTCCAAGCAGGGAGGGGATCCTCATGGACAACAAAGTTGGTTCCGAAAGGGGAGTCAAGAGCTGGATGGAGAAGGCAATTCGATATGAACGAGACGTTGAAAAAGGTCCTCGACCGCTGGCC
>NW_009709056.1:0-1071 GCF_000703405.1 Apaloderma vittatum
CCTCCGGCCTGGCTGCGCCACCCTCGAAAACCCAAAAAAACCCCCCAGCGCACTCAGTTCCTCCTCCAAACCAGCACACAGCAGGACCCGGAGTCCCAACTCTTGGCGAGACACCCCAGCGAGGCTGCGTCGGTCCAGCCACCAGAGAGACGAGACTTTTTTCATTTTGTGGCGTTGCTAAATCAGGTCAATCGAGTCTCCTCCAGCCAGACAGAGCCTGTCTGGCTCCCGCATTAGGAGCTCTTTGAGCACAGCAACTCCGCGGTGGGTGGGAGTTTACCCCACTTTGAGCAGCAAGCTCACAGGGGTCCCCAGGGCAGAGGGGTCCATCTGCTCAGTGCATCTTCCCCCAGCAGCTCTGCCTTCTCCTCCAGCATCACCGCGGACAAGGAGCTCACCCGGTTCATTTGAGAATCCAAGGGCAAGAGCCGCATGACTGAGGGCAAGGCTAAGGTAGGAAGCTCCTTCAGTGGGGATATCAGAAAGCAAACAGACCCCTTGTTCCCACACACCAACCAGAAACCACCTCACACCAGCGCCTTGGTCCTTGTGACCCATAAGCTGCTGACGACTGGGCAGTATTTTCACCTCCTCAGACCAGCAGCATTAAGGGTTTGCCTCCCTAAGCTCCAAGTGTTGCTTTTCCAGGCTGCTTTTAAGCAAATGATTTGGGCAGGCTGGTCCAGCAAGCGCAGACTTCAGCACTCGATGCAAATACACCGCGTCCCTTCCCCACCCGCAAACCTGCACCTCTGAGAGGCGACAGTCACCTCTGGGCAGAGGGAAAGAAGAGTTAAACAAAGGAAGTAATAGGCTCTGCTCTGCCAGAAGGCTCCCAAGTTCACATCCTGCCTTTCAAAGAGTTGCTGATTCTTGGGGATGAGCTTAAAAAAATAAACAATCTCTTTTTGTTATAATAATAATAATAAAAGCAGCACCAGACTGCTTCACAGAGAGCTTGCAAACATCCTACCATATAAAAGGGCAAGAAAGACTTCAGTTCCTCCCAGCATTTTTAGGGAGAGGCTGCCAAAATGGCTCATCCAGCCCTCTCCACGTGTGCGGCTGCTG
>NW_009709056.1:1088-1538 GCF_000703405.1 Apaloderma vittatum
AGCCCGCCTCAATGCCGGCTTTGCCTCACGCAATTCGGAGCACGGCTTGGCAGGGCGACGTCTCTCAAAGACCCTTCCCGTTGCCCACCAGGCTCCCACAGGGCTGGAAGAGGCAGGAGAAGAACCCATTGCCACCAGCCCGAGCTGCGGGACGGCAACGGGGAGCAGGGTTTTGTCAGGCAGCTCTGTGACCGTGGCCAGGATCCACCTCACCCCCGTGCCCAGAGGCTCTGCCAAGCAGCTCCCGAGGGTGTTGCAGAGCAGCACGCTGCCCGAGCGAAAAACCAGCCTGTTTTCACAAACCTGCTTTAATCCACAAGGGCAAGATTTCAAGCGAGAACAGGGCTCGCCAAGTCGAGAAGTCAGAAGCCACTTCTGGCAAGGGCTCTCCCTGCTCATCGCACGCCCACTGACGAGCCCCCAGAACAGAGCGGCGCCTGTCCCGTGCCC
>NW_009709056.1:1569-3074 GCF_000703405.1 Apaloderma vittatum
CCCCCCCCGCCGCTATTTATGGGAACTGAGCAGGCATCACAACGGAGCTGGTTTTTTTCCACAAGGTTTTTTGGCCCCGGGCATGGATAAGTGAGTTGAGGAAAGTCAACATCCATCCGCCGCCTGCCCGGCTCGCAGCGAGGTCAGTGCTGGGCAGCCCTCGCTGGGGGCTCAGCCCAAACCTTGTGCTCCTGCTTGCTGCCCCGGGCAGGGCTGCAGGACCCTGGAGCTCTGCCCAAACCCACAAATCCATCGATGCTGCCGCCTGCCAGCCCGGGGCAGGAGAAGGCAGCTTGGGTTTGCTGCACTCGCAGGATGGTGACAGCAGGACCCTCACCCAGCGAGGCAGCTCGCCCGGGCTGCAGGGGACGGCGATTCTTGGAGAACAAGCTCCTTCCCAGCTGCTTTGCTGGGATGAAAGGGTTTAGTCTTTAACAAGCAAACACCTGAAGCAGGAACATTCGCCTCCTCCTAACTCCAGGAGTGGTTGGGAAACATCTACCAGGGGGGTGGAGAACACCTGGGGCTATTCAGAAAGAGCAACCTGGGGAGGGAAGAATGAACCTGCCAAGCTCTCACAGTGAGATTTTCCCTGCAAATGCTTCACCCAGAAGTGCTTTGGGGTGTGCACACCGGGGAATCGCTGGTTTAAACTCATCTCCAGCCATGGAGAGGGGGTAACAGCCACGGGTGGGGTGGATGGAAGGTAGCAGAGCCCTACAGAAGGATTTTGGATTTCCAGGAGGAACAGCATCAGCTGGAGCAAGCCATCCACCCACAAACACTTCAGAAAACAGAGCCTCCACCCCAGCGAGGATTCACCAACGCTTGCAGCCTTACAACCATTAAACCACGGCATCACTCAGGAGAGCTCTCCCATATACTGCATCTCCTCTCCCCCACAGGGGATCCATGGTGGGACCCCTTCCCCAAACACAGCGGAGGTGAAGCTGGGGGATCCCGGCTCCCCACAGCCACGTGTGTCCTTCCCCACCACCGCAGCATATGGGGAAACCAGCTTTCATTTACTCCGAGACAAAAAGCAGAGTCTGTTCAGGGCTCCGCGGCGCGCAGAGTGTGCACACCAAGGCGGAAAGGCAGTTCTCATCCAGAAACTCGGCACAAATAAAGCCTGGGATAAACACCTGGACTCTGTCCCAGCGACACAGTTGTTCCTCCTTCCCTTCCTGCCCCCCTCCAAAAAAACTTGGAAGATCACTTTATTAATGTAGTAGGCTGCTACCAGATGGAGTGGAGAGCAATGCCAAGAACAGCTCACTGCCTCCTTGTGAAGCCCGGAGCCGCTCGCTAACTTTTTCCAAGTGAGGAGTTAGCCCGGAGGTACGGGGCCGCTCGCTCTGCACGGAAACACCGGGATTTTCACGGCACGCACTCCACCAGGGAGGTTCCTCAGGTCCTCACCGGGAATTACAGGTTTATTAGCTCCTGTTCAGGGTCGCTGCACCCCAGTAACGCGGGTGCAGGTGAGCGGGGCAGGGCAGCTG
>NW_009709057.1:0-261 GCF_000703405.1 Apaloderma vittatum
ATTTCCCCCTCGAGGGAATAGCTTTTCCCCCCTCCTCTCTCCCCTTTCTTTCTGTTTTTGGTTTCCCTTTGACATCAAAGTCAGTAATCAGTTCATTGCAGTGTCAAGATCATTATTTAATTTATTTATCTATCTTCATGAGTTAGATAGCTACACACCTGCAGACGGGGAGGAATAATACCGTGTGGGGGAGCGGAAAGGAAACACACCGCGAGCAGAGGCTGTGGGGGCAGGGCTGGGAGGGGGAGGGCGGGAGGGGGG
>NW_009709058.1:0-333 GCF_000703405.1 Apaloderma vittatum
GTGGTGGGATGCAGGACCACAGGGTGCTGGGATGCCCAGCCACAGGGTGGTGGGGTGCTGGACCTCCAGGTGGTGGGGTGCTGGATTACAGGGTGGTGGGGTGCCAGACCCCAGGGTGGTGGGGTGCTGGACCTGAGGGTGGTGATGGGGTGCTGAGCTGCAGGGTAGTGCGGTGCTGAGCCCTGGGGTGGTGGGATGCTGGACCTGGGGGTGGTGGTGGGGTGGACCTGAGGGTGGTGGGATGCCGGACCCCAGGGTAGTGGGGTGCTGGACCTGAGGGTGGTGGATCCCAGGGTGGGGGGATGAGAAACCGCAGGGTGGTGGGGTGCTGGA